>NC_061833.1:3733332-3750832 GCF_019202785.1 Penaeus chinensis
TGACCTTTGTCCACTACTCGAATTTCTTGTTATCATATTTTATCTTGATTTTTTTTCGTACCCTCGTTTCCCTTTACTATGACGTGGCTGATCTTATATGAATATTCCTTTACGTTAATCTGTTAGATAACATTTTATTTTCACTTTATTTGTTCATATATAAACTTTATCATACTTTTTTTTTGATCTATTGACTTTCATTATATCCTTAAATTATGCACAATACTTTGGGAGATAATGTCAAAGAAAGTAACAGGTAATTAGATATTCATATAAGTACGATCTATATTGCTGTTTACATCTTTATACGTGAGCTTATTTGCAGCTTGCTTATATGGCTACTAAGGACACCTTTACTACTACTACTACTACTACTACTTGTACTACGGCCTCTATTGTTTGTCTCCTACCCGTTTGTACGCCACCATTCATCGCCCAGAAGGGACACGTGACATGAGAATGAATGTCGCCATTGCTTATGAATCCACGACTCCTGGGGACAGAACGTTCAAAGATGAAAAATCAGATTTATTTGGATTACACTGTTATTCATGCCACTTTTACTGATGTTATAATTATAGGTATATATATGCACACACACACACACACACACACACACACATATATAGCACACACACACACACACACACACACACACATATATAGCACACACACACACATATATATATAGCACACACACACACACATATATATAGCACACACACACACACACACACACATATATATAGCACACACACACACATATATATATATAGCACACACACACACACATATATATAGCACACACACACACACACACACACACACACACATATATATATATATATATGTGTGTGTGTGGGGGGGGGGTGGGGGGGTATGTGTGCGTAAATATATATATATATATATATATATATATATATGTACACACTGCTGCAAGCACTGCTACTGCTGCTGCCACTATAGCATTTGACAATGCTACTACTACTACTACTACTACAACAACAACAACTATACTACCGTTACTACCACTATTGGCAGTACTAACATTACTGTTACTACTATTAGTACTACTATTACTATGACTACTACTGCTACTATGCTACCGCCACTAGTGCTACGTAATATAAGGTAAAGGACAACAAAAGAACATTAAATAGGCACAATAATGATGATGATGACATTAATAACGTTATTAATAATGATACCTATACTACACATAATACTAATGATGAAGATAACGATAACAATAATGATAGTAATGATAATACTGATAAGTAATAGTCGTAGGGATGATAATAAATATAATAGTGATATAACAGCGATATTAATGACAATGAAATAGACGTGATAAGTTGATGGCAATAGTAACGACCGTAACAAAAACAACGATAATGATAACGAAATAATACTAAGATAATGCAGTAGCTTTGTCCCAATCTTATATGAGGTCGATATAATCAAGTTCTGGCAGATGACAGTAAAATTGATGATAATACCTATGGTACTTATATTAAAGATAATACTTATGCTATTAGTTGTCATAAGAGCAACAATATCATTATTAACGAACGAAATAATGGAACGAAATAATTATATTTCACATCGAAGTCAACGAAACGTAAATATCTTAAACACAATAGGTGATCAGAATCTGTTATGAGACAAAAAGGCGTATCCAGCATTGCAAATCAACATTGCAAAATTGCAAGTTAGCTCCTTTGTCGTTCTTTGTGGTTCTCTGGACAATAACAAGCCAACAAAAAGAGGTAAAAAGAATGAAAGGAAAATCGAAAAATACAGACACTGAAATAGAAAATGACAAACAAAAATCCAGAGAGAATGAAAGAAAATAAGAAAAAACAAGGAGACAAAAGGGAAATAAAAGGATGCTGTAAAGTTCACGGTGATGCTTACTAGAAAAAAAACTTATCTCCTGGATTAGATCACAATCTTAAATTATAAAAACCTATATAAACAGTAAAACAAATCAAGTCTTATCGTCGTACAATTGTCATAAAAAGGCATTACCGGGAGATAAAAAAGAATATTCATGATTTATGACTGGGAAAAACACGGATGGCAGATAACAATGTATTGCAGACAGAATATACGATGGATTGGACAAATAGAGAGTACACACACACACACACACACACACACACACACACACACACACACACACACACACACACACACACACACACACACACACACACACACACACACACACACACACACACACACACACACACACACACACACACACATACGCATACACACTACCTTGCTGACCCGCATTCAGGGGTTAGTTTAGAATACGAAAATGAAAAATCCTGTAAACAACTGACAGAACGTAAAGAGAAACAGAACAACTAAGAGTAAAGATCCAAGAGAGAAAAATAAGCCGAGGCAATGACTTGCACCATTAAGGAAACAGCAGCGACCAAAGTGCAGAAATCTATTAATCTATTCATATATCTATCTATCTGTACATGCACAAACGAAATGAAATGTAAAAAAATATATATATATTGTCAGCCACTACGGAAGAAATTGAGAATTCCAAACTAATCAGAAATCTATGTAATCAATATAATACCAGGAAACAGGATAAAAAAAATAAAAAGAAAAAAAATAAAGGATGTAAGGGAAACGAACATAATAAGAACGGTATCCAAAAACATGATAAAAACATGATAAAAAGCAGATGGTGTTAGGGAAACTAGCATGACGAACACGAAATACAAAACTGGGAAACTGGCTTTTTTACGAAAACGAAATACAAAACTGGGAAACTGGCTTTTTTGAACTAAGCAAATGAGTTTTATATCTTGAACTACAGATTACCATTAGCCTGATGATTTTTCGGTATCTACAACACGAAACTAAATCACTTCAGAAATATCTAACAAAAAATATGATATAGCAAAGACAAAGAAACTGCTATATGATTGGATTGCAATATTAGTGATTAAAATGCACAACATGTTAGAATATAACGATGGATCGTCTGTCATCCAGAATTTAATTAATTCCTGTTTTTATATCTTCCGTTTACACAAGGCAGCAGGGCGCTTATGAGAACAAAATCCCAGCGACCAGGCAGTACCGACAGAAAATAAATGTACATAAAATAATCAAACCTACTCTACATATACTATTTTGCCATTTAGCATCCTCTACCCCCCCTCCCCCCCTTTACTCCATTCAGTGAAAAAAAAAAAAAAAATCAGAGTGGGGGCCGACAGTTGATAAAAATGCAACAGACGCTGAGCATGAACTAGGAAAAGGAAATTCTTCGCCTGAGTAGTTACAGGAAAGGATAATCAGTGAGAGATGCATGCCACTCTTTGTGTTGCAAGCCTAATTGCATCATTTTGATATGAAAAAAAAATGGACGTAAATCTTAGGAAGGGAATTCATATAATAATATATAACCCACTTACCTATTCACCTACCTACCTACCCATTTACCTACCCACCCACCTACCTACCTACCCACCCACCTACCTACCTACCCATTTACCTACCTACCTACCTACCCACCTACCTACCTACCCACCTACCTACCTACCCATTTACCTACCTACCCACCTACCTACCTACCTAAACCTACCTACCCACCCACCCACCTACCTACCTTCCCATTTACCTACCTACCTACTTATCTATCTACTTACCTACCTATCTATCTATTATTCTATCTATCTATTTATCTATCAATATATCTATCTATCTGTCTATTCATCTATCTAATAGCCTATTTATCTGCTTACCTCTATACACATAATGACAGAGAAGACAAAATAGTTGAGGGTTTTAGAGTAATCACCTAATTACTTAACTCTGCGATTACTTTTTAAAGAAAAATAAAATAACCGTAAATATGTCGACGATTGGAAAAAAAAAAAACAAACAAACAAGCAAAAAACTTTCTTACAGCTGGTGTAAAAAAATATCAAAAAGAAAGAGAGAGAGAGAGAGAGAGAGAGAGAGAAAAGTCGGACACACTAACTTCACTTCCTTTGATGCTATTGAACTAGGATGAAAGAGAAGGAGGAGGAGGAGGAAAAAAAAAAAAAAATGCAATGGAAAAGACATCTCGACAACCCTGACTTGCAAAACCGAAAGGGATAAAGGAAGTGGAACGAAAAGAATCTCTTTATTTGAAAAAAAAAAAGGAATGCTGACTGAAGTGGGTCTGATGAGGAAATCAAAGGTGAGAAGAACAGGGAGAGGAAAAGGAAGGTGAGGGAAAGGGAGGAGGAGAAGGAGGAAGGGTAGGGAGAAGAGGAGGAAAATGAGGAGGAAAGGGAAGGTGAGGAAGAAGGAGGAGGAGGAGCAGGAGAGGAGGAAGGGTAGGGAGGAGAGGAGGAAAATGAGGAGGAAAGGGAAGGTGAGGAAGAAGGAGGAGGAGGAGCAGGAGAGGAGGAAGGGTAGGGAGAAGAGGAGGAAAAGGAGGAGGAAAGGGAAGGTGAGGAAGAAGGAGGAGGATAGGGAAGGTGAGGAAGAAGTAGGAGGAGGAGCAGGAGAGGAGGAAAGGTAGGGAGAAGAGGAGGAAAATGAGGAGGAGGAAAGAAGGAAAAGGAAGAGGAGGAGAGGAGGAAGAATAGGAAGAACAGGACTAAAAGGAGGAGGAAGAGTAGGAGAAAGAGAAAGAGGAAGAGGAGAAACAGGAAGTGGAACAGTAGGAGTAAAAGGAGAAAAAGTGTAAGAGGAGAAGAACAAGAATTGGAATATGTGAAATGAGAAAAACAATGAGGACGAGATAGAAAGAAGAAAAGGAAGAGAGGAGAATGAGGTTGAATACGAAAAAAAAAGAAGAAAAAGAAAAAGTATGAATAGATGTATAGATAACATCAAGGTAAATAATGATGATAACAATAACAACAACAGCGACGGTAAAGTGGGAGTTGGGAGAGAATAGAAAGTAGAAAAGAAGATAAATAAAAAGAGGATGAAGAAGAATGTATGGAGACGTAAGAAGGAAAATGAAAAAAAAAAAGTTGAAAAAGATGACGAAAAAAGTCGATGAGACGAAGAAAAAATGTCAAATAAAATATAAATGAGAGGGAAATAAAAATATATATATTGAAGGAAAAAGAGGTAAAGGAAAATAAGAAGAAAAGGAGAATTAAAGGAAGAAGAGGAAAATAAGAAAGGAGGAGAGCTATTAAGAAATACCAAGCATAGTTTACCAAAGGAATATTTCCCGTTTTTTGTAGTGTATAACAAAAAACGTTTCTGTTTCGATGGTAAACTATGCTAACATTTTCTCTCTCAGGTCACCGTTCATAATCACTTGATAATCACTTTCTGATGGAAAATGTCCTTTTTTGTCCCCCCTTCTTTCAGCATCCCCCCACTGCTCTTCGTTAGCCTTTATGTTACTATTATAATTCTCCACTTCTTTTTCTTTTTTCCCTCTGTTTTTATCTATGCTTCTCTTTCATATCTGCCTCCACCTCTATTTTTCCTTACCATTGTCTCCTTTTTTTTTCTTTTCATTTTCTCCCATTCCCCTTTTTTCTTTCTCTCTTACAACCCAACTTTTTTTTTCTCTACCTCCCTTTGCTCTCTCCATATCTCTTCTTTTGCCCTCTCTATCTATCTCCCCCCCTTTTATTCTCTCTCTCCTTCCTCCTTTTATACTCTCTCTCCTTTCTTTCTCCTTCATCCTTTTATTTTCTCTCTCCTTCCTTTCTCCTCCCTCCTTTTATTCTCTCCCTCTCTTTTCTTTCTCCTTCCTCTCTTCCTAATCTTTCTTTTTTCTCTCTCGCTAGTCTCCCTCTCCCCTTCCCTCCTCTCTCCCTTTCTCTATCCTCTGTTTTCTTCCTGTTCTTCTCACTTTATTTTCTCTCTCTTTGACCTGATCAAGCCATGTTATAAAAATGCAATATAAGATAAACATCTAAACTATTAATCTCCTAATTATATTCTGTCTTGTATATAGATTGTAATTTCAGAACTAGCTTTCATAATAAAAAATGGAACTTTTCTGTGTAAGCATAAACACACACGCACACACACACACACACACACACACACATAGAGAGAGAGAGAGAGAGAGAGAGAGAGAGAGAGAGAGAGAGAGAGAGAGAGAGAGAGAGAGAGAGAGAGAGAGAGAGAGAGAGAGAGAGAGAGGAGGAGAGAGAGAGAGGAGAGAGAGAGAGAGAGAGAGAGAGAGAGAGAGAGAGAGAGAGAGAGAGAGAGAGAGAGAGAGAGAGAGAGAGAGAGAGAGAGAGAGAGAGAGAGAGAGAGAGAGAGAGAGAGAGAGAAAGAGACAGAGAGAGAGAGAGAGAGAGAGAGAGAGAGAGAGAGAGAGAGAGAGAGAGAGAGAGAGAGAGAGAGAGAGACAGACAGAGAGAGAGCGAGCGAGAGAGAGAGAGAGAGAGAGAGGGAGAGAGGGAGAGAGAGAGAGAGAGAGAGAGAGAGAGAGAGAGAGAGAGAGAGAGAGAGAGAGAGAGAGAGAGAGAGAGAGAGAGAGAGAGGGAGAGAGAGAGAGGGAGGGAGAGAGAGAGAGAGAGAGAGAGAGAGAACTAATCCGCGATTGTGTTCATAACAATCAACATGATCACTAGAAGAAAAATACAGTGAGAGTGATGAACAACAACTATTATGAGTCATTCTAAAATAAAGTAACCGTTTCTGATCAACGCAATTTAGGTGAAGTCAAGAATTATTGCTCGAGAATTGATCAATTTTATAGTTTCAAATGAACCGCAAATGAAAATGCAGATCACATGACAGAAGGAGACATGGGACTCCCAAATGATGAACAAAATGAACAAAGAACAGAATGAAGAAGCAGGTGCCTGATGCCTTTATAGAAATCATCCCTCCAAAACAGAGCCTTAGAGAGATAAGAGCTTTCTATTGAAACATTCACGATGTATATACGAAATGTTAGACCAAGGAAATCCATGTGGACAGCAACAGAATTCCATTTTTAAACATCTAAATCATTTTTTTTTATAAAATCAATTTTTTTTTCCTTTCTTATTTATTATATATATATTTTTAAAGACCAAGCACAGGAGCAACGTAATAATACATTTGATAGAGAATATTAGGGTGCTTCCCGTGTAAAAAATTATATTCACAGTCAGTGTATATGACAGGCTGACGTGCTCCTACAATTTTCTCCTTTTTGTAAATTGATCTTGTTAGCTATTATAGTACTTCTTGTCTCCATTATAGCAATCATAATTAATCCTTCCTCTTCTGTGTAGGCCTAACCATAACCACCAGTAGGCTCACTGTCCCAGCAACTTGGTCCCTCCATTCCCACTTCGCTTCCAGGCATCTCTGGCGGTACGTGGATAGGCATATTCTGTGTGGGTATGTGGGTGCATGGGTGGTATGTGTGGATGTATGTGTAGGGAGGGGGTATTAGTGAGTGGATGTCACTTATGCCCATATAAATGATCAACCAGTTGTCTTAGCTTAGGACCCTAGGATAGATCTCACTGATATATTATAACTGGAGCAAAAGGAAAACAGATTTTGGTATCAAGAATAATACAGCAACTTATAAAGATACCAACCTCACACAATAAACTACCCGAACAGAAGTTCTGAGAGAGAAAAAAAAAGTTTTTGGAAGAGGGTTACACATCAGCCTAATTGTTTTTGGAACCCCAGGGGAAATCAAAACAAATGAAATTACAGAGTTTGACTTTTTTAAATGTGATTAGTATGTACGGAACAATAACACAGAATAATCATCCCTCCTTCCACCTTTCTCTCCCTCACTCCCATCCATTCAAGCAGCTGAAGGCTTCTAATTAAACCAAACTTTGCTCATGTTCCAAATGGTGAAGCCACGTGCATATTCTCTAAACATGCCTGTTACTGTAATGACGCACAAGCACTGAATGCGTGTGGGAAAGGTTCCAGGACAATAGGATTTTAAGGAAAGGTGTCAACATACGCATTAAGTATGACGCAAACTCTCCAATATACATATATACACTGAAGCTCCACATTTCCCGCGAAAAGTCACGTAAAAGCTAACACAAGGACCTGCTAGAAAAAAAAAAAAGTTAGAGCAGAGGACATTCCTCAAAAACTTTAATTCCAGGGAAGGTTGTTTACATTCTTCCTTGAACAACAACTTCTGCAACCTGTAGTGGAGCTGGCAACTGGTTATCCAAAGTGACATTAAGTGTATTACTTGGAACTTCAAAAGTTTGAAGAAGCACTGGTGTTGCCATTTATAAGATTAGTAATATTTTTTTTCCTCTGACTTGATGAGTATCTAAATTTGGTTTGCATTTTTGTATGATCTTTCACGTATATATTGTTAATATTTAACTGATGGCCATTTTTAAGTTCAGCCAGTCTGGGTATTTGCGAATGCGCCCCCCCCCCTTTCTCCCTCACGCACTCTCTCTCTCTTCCTCCCTCCCTTTCACCCACCTTCCCTTCTCCCTCCCTCCTTTCTTCATCCCTCCCTCCCTACCTCCTTCCCTTCCCATCTCTCTCTCTCTCTCCCTCTCTCTCTCTCTCTCTCTCCCTTTTTTTTTCTCTCTCTCTCTCTCTCTTCTCTCTCTCTCTCTCTCTCTCTCTTTCCCTCTCGCACTTCGCCTTCCCTTCCTCCCTCTCCTACCCTCTTTCATCTATTTCTTTCCTATCCCCTTCCTTTTTCTCTCCTTTCCTCTTCTCTTTTCTCTCTCCCCGTCTTTATTCTTCCTCCCTCATATCCTCATTTCCCTTCTCTCTCTCTTTTTCATTCTTTCCTCTTTTTTTCTTTCTCCCTCCCATCCCCCCCCCTCTCTCTCTCTCACTCTCTCTCTCTCTCTCTCTCTCTCTCTCTCTCTCTCTCTCTCTCTCTCTCTCTCACTCTCTCTCACTCTCATATTAGTCAAATAATTTGACAAAGGGGCGTCCTTGTAGAAGCGTCAGGTAGCAACAAATGACAGAATAAATTTGGAAATAACTCTTAAAAGCTCTCTTTCTCTCTTTCTCTCTCTCTCTAACTCTCTATCTCTCTCTCCTTCTCCCTCCCTCCCTATCTCTCTCTCTCTCTCTCGCTCTCTCTCTCTCTCTCTCTCTCTCTCCCTCTCTCCCTCCTTCTTTCTCTCTCCTTCTCTCTCTCTTTCTCTCTCTCTCTCTCTCTCTCTCTCTCTCTCTCTCTCTCTCTCTCTCTCTCTCTCTCTCTCTCCCTCTCCCTCTCTCTCTCTGCCTCTCTCTCCCCCTCCCTTCCTCTCTCTCTTTCTCCAATATACCGTGAATAAGGGGATAATGTTAATTGGACATCATTACCCTGTGCTATTTTCATCAGCTACGCAGCTGGTATCGTATTTATGGAGATTATAGTTTACTCCACTCGTTATGCTTTTACTGGTGATAATGATAAAATTAATGAAAGTTTTTTTTATTTTATTTCTTTTATTACTGTTAATTTGATTGTTGTTGCTCTTACTGATACTATTGATTATTTCGGCTTTTGTTGCATTTAACATCGTCATACTTAGTTTTACTTTATTATCAGCATCCTTATATATAGCGTGAATGTTATCATGATTATCATAGCAGTATCATTACTCTTATTGACATTTATATTGATATGAATCATGTATTAATATCACCAAAACGATGAATATCAATATTATCTTTTTTCACTAGTATGCGTATTATTACCATCATTATCATTATCAACATTATCGTTACTATCAGTTTCTGCCATCACCATTATCATTATCAGTAATTGTATGGGCATATGATAATAGTAACTTCTATCATTATCATAATTATTAGAAATTTACAAAACTCTCCATAAGAAATACATTTACAAGAACACATAAATACTAAATATACTTTATACACGATACAAATACGCAATGCATGATTCAAATGCATGAATCATAAGGGGAAATACATAATGTAAAATGCATCGAGCAATATTTTCAGTCCACGATGCATGATAAATGACAAACCGTACGTAGGTGATATTTCACACATGTTACATAAGAAATATATAATATATAATAACGATAATAATACTAATAATAGTTTGTATGGATTTCAGAAGCAGATTATAGGTGACCGACATTTTTGCACTATTCATTCTTATGCTTTCACTATACAGAATACATGATACAATATAAAACACTAAAAGTGATATGAAAACAGAAGAGCAGTTAACAAATAAACAGATTTAACAAGGAAACAAAATGAAGCCAAGAAAATTTAGAGGCTCAATTGAATGCAACATTTCGGTGAATTGATAATATATTCAACATGTCATTTCAAAAACTTATTCTTATTTTGGCATCATCATTTTCATTAGTATCATCTATGTTGTTATTTTTATCATCATTATCATTATTATCATTATCATTATTGACCTTGTCCTTGTTATTTTTGTCATCAGAAATTATGATTATTATTAGTAGTAGTTTTATTAGTAACATTATAATTATAGTTGTTATATTGCTATTACTATAATTAGTAGCATTATCTTTATTACCATTAGTATCACCATTATTGTTATATTATCATTATTAGTCTGAGTATCATTATTTTCATTATTATTATTATCATTAGTAGTAGTAGTATCACTACTATTATTACTATTATTATCTTATTATTATTATTATTATTATTATTATTATTATTATTATTATTATTGTCATCATTTTCATTATTACTATCATTATTGTAAGAATAATATTAATAATATTAATAATAATAATGATAACAACAACAATAATAATAATTATTATCATTATTGATTATTATCGATTATTAGTATTAGTATTAGTATCACTTCCATTATCACTATCATAAGGCTCAATATTAGTATTATTATTACTTTTATTAATACCATCATTGTCATTATCATCTTTATAATTATCATTATCATCATTATCATCATAATTTCTCATGTGGTCTTTGTATCTGGGACTCTGTTATATCTATGCTCCTTATTATTATTATTTATTTTTACTATTATTGTTTTTATCCTTCTAGTATCTTCTTTATTATTTTTTTTCCTCCATTTGATTATTATTCTTTTCTCCATATTATCGTTATTTTCTTCTCCATATTATCATTATTATCTTCTCCGTTTTCTTTTGTTCCATTATATTCTCTTTTTTCTTTGTTCCACCATCATCTTCTCTTTCTTCTTTGTTCCATCATCATCTTCTCTTTTTCTTCTTTTTTCCATCATCATCTTCTCTTTCTTCTTTGTTCCATCATCATCATCTTTTTCTTCTTTGTTCCATCATCATCTTCTCCATCTTCTTCCTACCATCAGCATCCTCTCTTTCTCCTTTGTTCCATCATTATCTTCTCTTTCTTCTTTTGTTCCATTATCATCTTCTCTTTCTTCTTTGTTCCACCATCATCTTCTCTTTCTTCTTTGTTCCATCATCATTTTCTCAATCTTCCTCCTACCATCATCATCTTCTATATCTTCCTCGTACTATCATCATCTTCTCTTCCTTCTTTGTTCCATCATCACCCTCTCTTTCTCCTTTGTTCCATCATCATCTTCTCTTTCTTATTTTGTTCCATCCTCATCTTCTCCATCTTCCTCCTACCACCATCACCATCTCCATCTTCCTTCACACCATCATCATCTTCTCTATCTTCCTCGTACCCTCAGTGCCCTTTTTTTCCATCTTCTTAAAGCGTGTCCTCCTCCTCCTCCTCCTCCCTTCCTTCCCTCTTAAGACATCGCCCTCGCTTGCCTTTCCCGTCCATCACGCAGGATCTCCTTTTGCAAAATCCACGTAGTTCCCTCTCGCCCTCCACACTCCGTGATGCATTGCCGCCTCTCCTCAGATGCCTCGTTCCTAACTGCCGTTTTATAGCCGTGACGTAAATGGTGTAGTAGTTTGTGTTTGTTTTTATGTGTGTTTGTTTTTGTGTGTCTGTCTGTTTGTGTTTTTTTCTGTCTGTTTCGGATTTTTTGTTTTTTTTTGGTTTCTGTGTCTGTTTTGGTTTCTGATTTTTTGTCTGTTTCTGTTTCTGTTTCTGTCTCTGTGTCCTTTTTTTTTGTCTGTTTCTGTTTCTGTTTGTGTGTCCTTTTTTTGTCTGTTTCTGTTTTTGTCTGTTTCTGTTTTTGTTTCGGTTTCTGTCTCTGTTTTTGTCTGTTTCTAGTTTTGTCTGTTTCTAGCTTCTTTGTTTGTCTGTTTGTGTTTCTATTTCTTGTTTTGTCAGTCTCTGTTTCTGTTTCTGTTTCTGTTATTGTTTCTGTCTGTCTCTGTTTTTGTTATTGTTTATGTCTGTCTCTGTTTCTGTTTCGGTCTGTGTGTGTTTGTCTTTGTCTCTGTCTCAGTCTCTTTTCTGATTCTGTCTCTGTCTGTTTCTCTGCTTACTTGTGTCAGTCTGCCTCTGCTCGAGTGTCTGCATATCTTTCTCTCTCTGGTCCTCTGATTATTCCATTTTCTGCTTGTCTGCTTACCTGTCTATCTCTTTTTGTGTTGCTCCCTTTTACTCTCTCTCTCTCTCTCTCTCTTTTTCTCTGCCTCCACCCCTTCCCACTTTCCTTCTCCCCTCTCTTAACTACTTCCTTCCATCCCTTCTCTTTCCCTTCCTTCTATCCATCCTACACTCCTTCCCTCCCTCTCTTCTTTCCTTCCTACTTTCTTCCTTTCCTCTCTCTCATCCTCCCTCCTACCATCCCCTACTCCACCCCCCCACTCTCCTTCTTACCCTCTCCTATTCCTATCCTGCCTTTCTCTCTCCCACTCCCCCTCCTCTATGCCTACCCTCTCTCTCACTCTCCCTCTCTCCTACTCCTAACCTCCCTTTGTCCCTCTCCCCCTCCCCTACTCCTACTCTCCCTCCTTCTCCCTCTCCCTCTCCCCCTCCCCTACTCCTACTCTCCCTCCCTCTCTCTCCCCCTCTCCCCCTCCCCTACTCCTACCCTACCCTCCTTCTCTCTCTCTCTCTCCCCCTCCCCTACTCCTACCCTACCCTCCTTCTCTCTCTCCCTCTCCCCCTCCCCTACTCCTACCCTACCCTCCTTCTCTCTCTCTCTCTCGTCCTCCCCTACTCCTACTCTCCCTCCTTCTCTCTCTCCTTCTCCCCCTCCCCTACTCCTACCCTCCCTCTCCCTCTCCCCCTCCCCGACCCCTTCCTTCCCACCTCCTTTCTCCTCTCACTCTCTCACACACTCGGCAATTCCGCACCCTTCCCCTCGAGCCTCTGTCCCAGCCATTTATTCATGCCTAAAAAAGAAATTAACAGGAGCTAATTTCCTCCTTTCAACGCCTCTGTGTCTTCGGCGCAGTTCGGTCAATGCTCCTCGAGTGTCCCTACGTCTCACGTCTTTTCTTGTGACTTTGTTTATAATGGTAATGAGGGTGAGAGTGAGGATGGTGTCAGTGGTTATTGTGCTGCATGGGATGATAATGATGTTAGAAATATCGCAGTTATAAGATGATGGTCATGGTGATATGATAATGTTGTTAATTTTTTTTTTTGGTATCATCATTATTATCATCATTACCATTATTGTTATTATTGTTATTATTATCATTATTGTTACTATAATCATTGTCATTATTATTATTATCATTATCATTTTTATTATTATGAACATTATTATTGTTACTATTATTATTATTATCATTATTATTATTATTATTATAACTATTAATATTACTATTATTATTAACATTATTATCATTATCATTATAATCTTTTTCTTCACAAGGCTTAGTTCTCATTCTCGATCGTAGCTTGAAAGCAGTTGACATCAAGTCCCCAATATTACAAGCTTATCCTTCTCCCTCTGCAGCCAATACTTTTCTAAGGATCTTAACAGCCCCAAGTAATGCTGTGTTGTTTTTTTTTGGATTACTTGCTACCTGATACCTTCATCACAGTCTTTAATGTACCCTTCCGATTTCTTGCTTACAACTCCTTGAGCGTCGATTACAGCGGGTATAACTTCGATCTTTTTCAACTTCCGAAGCCTGGCGATCTCATCATTTAATGGCTGATGCTTTTCATTCTTTTCGGTTTCTTTTTCCCTTACACGGAAATGTGTCACACGGAATGGCGATTATTATTATTGTTATTATTATTATTATCATTATTATTATTATTATTATTATTATTATTGTTATTATAATTATTATTATTATTATTATTATTATTATTATTATTATTATTATTATTATTATTATTATTATTGTTATTATTATTGTTATTATTATTATTATTATTATTATTATTATTATTATTATTATTATCTTCATCATCATCATCATTATCATTACTGTTATTATTATTATTATTATTATTATTATTATGATTATTTTCATTATCATTATTACTATTTAATTATTATTACTATCATTATTATCATTATTATTATTATGGGATTTTAAGCTTTTCTGCACTGGCTGGTCTTATTGCCGTTTTTCTTCCTGTTAGGCGAGTCATAGCAAATGACTAAAGGCTAACAGGTGTCCTTCTCCTTTAAAGTTCTAGCACTTTTCTCAGTATTCGTGCTGTCCCCAATAAAGCAGTCTTCTGCAGTACTCCAACCTCTGGCACAATGTCCATATTTTCAATCCAACATTCAAGATCTTTTGTAACACTTCCGAGAGCACCAATCACTACCGGAACAACTTTTGCACATCGCAGTTCCCACAACCTTTTTATTTCTCTTTTCAGATCTTGGTACTTTTCTACCTTCTCTAACTCTTTTTCTGCAATCCTCGTATCCGCAGGTACAGCAATATCAACTATTAGAGCCTCTTTCTTTTCCTTATGAATGACTATAACATCTGGTCTTCTTGCCTGAATGACATTATCACATTGTACATTGATATCCCACAGAATTTTCACGGCCTCGTTCTCAACAACACCCTCTGGGGTGTGTTCATACCACTTATCTGAATGCTGAAGCCCATGTTTCCTACATAAATCCCAGTGTACTTTCTTTGCCACGTTATCGTGACGTTTTTTGTACTCTTTCTGAGCTAATTTCTCGCACTCTGAAACAATATGTTGTATGCTTTCACCTCGTTTACCACACATTCTACACAGTGGACTGTCGTTGCTCTTATCTATATAATGCTTCACGTAGTTGGTCCTTATTGCTTGCTCTTGTGCAGCACATATGACAGCTTCCGTTCCAACCTTCAAATCACTCCTTGACAGCCATTCCCAAGATTTAACCCTGTCTACCTTTTCTGGCATCTCTCTAACGAATTGCCCATACATTGCCTTTCCTGTCCATTTCTGTTTGAGCTCTTCTGCCTTTCTCCTTTTGAATTCTTCCTTCTCCATTGTCTCCTCTGTCTGTATGGTTCCTGAAGCACACACACCTCTTATCAACAACTCTTCTGAGTTTGCCACATAAAAACCTAAGCTGTTTTCTTCTCCTTTTACACATTGTTCCACACTGATAAGGCCACGACCTCCTTCCTTCCTTTTTATATATAGTCTGTCTACATCACTCTTTGGGTGCATGGCACCATACATTGTCAGGTTTTTTCTTGTCTTTCTATCGATACTATTCAGTTCTTTCTCTCTCCAGCATATTATTCCTGCTCCATATCTGAATATTGCTACTGCCCAGGTATTAATTGCAGTTATCTTGTTTCTTCCATTCAACTTGGACTTTAGAATTAACCGCAGCCGTCGCTTATACTCCTTCATTGTTTTCTCTTTCATTTCATTCTCCTTCACCTTATCTAATTCCACAATACCCAGATAAGTATATCCTTCTTGTCCAACTTCTTTTATTATCTCATCATTCGGTAATTCTATGCCCTCACATCTAACAATCTTCCCTCTTTTTAGGACTAGAACCCCACATTTCTTGATTCCAAATTCCATGCCTATATCATTACTAAAAATGTGAGTAGTCTGTATAAGGGAGTCTATCTGTTCTTCACTCTTGGAATATAGTTTTAAATCATCCATAAAGAGTAGGTGATTAAGTTTATACTCCTTTGTCCCCCACTCATAGCATACATTTACCTTTCTGAGTAATGACGATAAGGGTATCATGCTCAAGACAAATAATAATGGTGACAAACTATCCCCTTGGAATATCCCTCTTTTAACATCCACATCGCCAAGTTCCTCTCCATTGGAAGTTAAGGACAACTTCCACTGCACCATGCTTCTTTGCAAAAACTCTCTCACGTTACCAGCTATTCCAAACATTTCCATGCACTCACTAATCCAACTATGGGGAACGAAGTCATAAGCTTTCTTATAGTCTATCCACGCCATAGCCAGATTAGTGTGCCTTTTCCTGCAATCCTTCAAGATTGTTTTGTCAATCAATAACTGATCTTTTGTACCCCGGCTCTTTCGCCTGCAACCCTTCTGTTCATCAGGTAGTAGATGTTCTTTTTCTAGGTAATCGTACATTTGATCAGCTATGATTCCTGTCATCAGTTTCCACATCAGTGGAAGGCATGTTATCGGCCTATAGTTCTCAACCGCATTCCCTTTCTTGGGATCCTTCTGGCACAACACAGTCCGTCCATGTGTTAACCATTTGGGAAGGGAATCCGTTCCCATCAAAATCTTATTTAGTTGGTTAGCAATTCTGTCGTGCATGTTGGTCATGTTTTTGATCCAATATCCCTGGACACCATCTTTGCCTGGATCCTTCCAGTTTGGCATTTTCTTAGCTTGTTTTCTGACATTTTCAATACTTATAGTGACCCCTTCCTGTGAGTGTCTCCCTTTAACTTCAATCTTTAACTCAGACAGCCATTCTGCACCTTTGTTATTATTATTATTATTATGTTTATTATTATTATTATTATTATTATTATTTTAATTATTATTATTACTATTATTGTTATTATCATTATTTTTATTACTATTGTTATTGTTATTATTATTATCATTATTATTATTATTACTATTGTTATTATTATCATCATTATTACTATTATTATTATGATCACTATCATCATAATTATTATTATCCCCATTGTTGTTATTGTTATTATTATCATTACCATTATTACTATTATTTTTAATATCATTATTATCATCTTTATCATTATCATTATCATTATCATTATCATTATTATCATCATGACAGGTAGTAGAAGTAGTAGTAATAGTATTACTAAGATATATGTGCTATCGATAAATACATCAGGATAATGAAGTTCAATCACGTTCGTTCACAAGGTCAGAAATTAAAGTAAATCGCAGCTTAAATACCACGTCTTTTATTATCGATATAAATACACTATGTACACCTACTGGAATACGTTCTACACCTAACAACATCTGAATTACAGCCAATTGTCTAGGTGTCAGTACATCGGTTACAGTAATTGCTAGATTAACATGACCTTCTAAACAGGAATGAAATCGCGGTCTGAAGTCCATACGTATGAATGTATACATATTTTGCATCCCTCCATAAATACATACATACATATATATATATTTATTTATTTATGTTTATATGCAAACAAATACGTATCCATACACAATCGTGTCATTTGAAGGTTAACTTATACATATATACTTTTCGTACATTTTT
>NC_061833.1:3800832-3803332 GCF_019202785.1 Penaeus chinensis
AATAATAATAATAATAATAATAATAATGATAATAATTGTAATAATAATTATAATAATATTAACAATAATAACAATGATAGTAATAATAGTGGTATCAATAACAATAATGATTGTGATAATAATGATAATGATTTTAATAATCACGATAATTACAATAATAATAATAATTATGATAACAATAATAATAACAACAACAAAAATAATAGTAATAATGATAGTAATAATACAACATAATGTAAAAAAAAGTGATAATGATAATGATTATAATACATTATAATAACAGTAATAATAATAATGATAATAACAATAATAATTATTATTATAATAATAACAATGGTAATAATAATAATAATAATAATAATAATAATAATAATAATAATAATAATAATAATCATAATAATAATGATAATAATGATAATAATAATAATAATAATAATAATAATAATAATAATAATAGTAATATAAATATAAATAATAATCATAATCATAATAATAATGGTAATGATACTAATACTAATAATATGAAAGAGAGAAAGAGAGAGAATAGAAACAGAAAACAGAAGAAAGAAGAAAACAGAGGAAAGAAGAAAACAGAAGAAAACAGAAAACAGAAGAAAACAGAAAAGAAAAGAAGAAAAGAAGATTAAGAAAAGACGAATAAGAAAAGAAGATTAAGGAAAGACGAAGAACAAAATAAGAATGACAGAAAGAAAAGAAAAACCTTCATTTAAGATTCAACAGATTTTCTCTTTCATTTATAAACTTTTCCTTCCTCCTCCTACATTCATGATTGTTAATTACTCTTGAATAAGCGAGAGAGAAGATACGCAAGGATTAGTAATGATGAAATAAGCTGATAGAGATTACATTTAATAAGAGTAACATTAAGGATAGATCAGCTGTCGACATTTGAAGACATATTATTTATTATATCATTATTCTTGTGAACACAATACCTTATTTCAAATGCTATTAATTATTGGAGAATTGTTCCACATTCTTTTGCATTTAGCGATAACCGCTCTTATGAATCGGAAGCTCATGGATCTTGTCAATGATTTACGCTGACAGCCGCTGACTAATATGATCTATGACCTCAAAAGCATTTGTCTTTCTCGAACATTACGCATGGTGAGATATCCATTTATGTTTGTCTGTTATGTAAGCTGCAGTCTTATAAATAGTGTTCGTATGTCCTATGTCGTAGGAATCAGACAGGGAGACAGAGTGACCAACAAACTATTGACAGATGGATACACAGACAGACAGTCATAATATATAATAAATAGACAGACAAACAGTCATACTGAATGATAAATAGACAGACAGACAGACAGACAGACATGCTGAATGATAAAGAGACAGACAAACAAACAGGAAGAGAGGCAAAAAGACTGACAGACAACAGAAAGACAGAGACAGGAAGACTGACGGAAATAAACACAGGCAGACAACAAGAGAAGGAGACAGAGACAGAAAGACAGACAGAAACACAAACAAACTGACACACAAACAGGAAAACGTAGACAAACCGACAGACAGAAAGACAAACAGGAAGACAGCAAAGACCAAGCCACATAACCATTCTGACACCTGGAGTCCTCATTCAAAATGGAGTATAACTGGATGTCTTCAGTCTATCACGATTAATTCAATACTACACTCAAGGCGGAGACGGAAAAAATCATTCCTTGTACGTCCATGAGGGCTGGCTGCGGTATAAGTATTAATGGTGGTTAGTTGTTGAGACGGGAAGGAAGAGAGAGAGAGGGGGGGAGAGGGAGAGAGTGAGGGGAGGAGAAGGTGAGAGAGAGGAGGGGGAGGAGAGAGAGAGAGAGACAAGGGAGGGAAGGAGAGAGAAAGGGGGAAGGTGAGAGAGAGGGGGGATAGAAAAAGAGAGAGAGCGGGGGGAGGGAGGGAGAGAGAGAGAGAGAGAAAGAAAGAGAAGGAGAGAGAGAGAGAGAGAGAGAGAGAGAGAGAGAGAGAGAGAGAGAGAGAGAGAGAGAGAGAGAGAGAGAGAGAGAGAGAGGAGGGGGAGGAGAGAGAGAGAGAGACAAGGGAGGGAAGGAGAGAGAAAGGGGGAAGGTGAGAGAGAGGGGGGATAGAAAAAGAGAGAGAGCGGGGGGAGGGAGGGAGAGAGAGAGAGAGAGAAAGAAAGAGAAGGAGAGAGAGAGAGAGAGAGAGAGAGAGAGAGAGAGAGAGAGGAGAGAGAGAGGGAGAGAGAGAGAGAGAGAGAAAACAAAATCTATGCGATCTCCGATTATTGCGACAACAGAACAATAATAATAACAAATAACTAAATAAAGCAGAATAAAGAACAGAACAAAACAAGTACAAGAGATAAGGATAGATAAGCTGTATTTACTCTAAAGCTTAGATACATGTGGTCAACACCGAGGATATAATACATATCTACATACACGTATCTCAGTGTGCGTCTGTATGTATGTGTGTTTGTAGCTTGTGTCTGTTTGTTTATGTTTCTTACGTTTTTTAGATT
>NC_061833.1:3835618-3838118 GCF_019202785.1 Penaeus chinensis
AGACCAGAGAATCTGAGAGAAGAAATGCATATTTAGCACACATTTTCAAAAGACGTATGTTCTTCATCTTAATCTCCTCCATTTCGAACTCAATTAAATTTTCCTTAATTCTCAAAAAAATAAAAAGATAAAAAAATAAAAAAAAATACACACACACACACATACACACACACACACACACACATATACATCTCTCTCTCTCTCTCTCTCTGTCTCTCTTTCTCTCTCTCTCTCTCTCTCTCTCTCTCTCTCTCTCTCTATCTATCTATCTATCTATCTATCTATCTATCTATCTATGTATTCTTGACGATGACCCACTTTATTAACGATTTATAATAAATTTTCATGCATTGCACTTTGGTCCTGATTTCATCATTAATTAAGCTTCTGATCATAGTATGTACATCCCTCCCGAATTTACCGTATATTACACTATATTCCTGACATTTCATACAGTATCCCTGACTTTATTGCACATTATACTTCACTCCACACTTTATTCTATTTATACTTTATTCATGACATTTCAGTTTCATTCCTGAATTTATTATACATTAAAAACAATTCAGACGCTATGACTTTATAATGCATTTTATTCCTGACACTTCATTTTCATCACTGACTTTGTTTTGCATCAAACTTTATTCCTGACACTTAATTATTCGTTGACTTTAATACGAACTTTATTTCTGACATTTCTTCCTGACTCTACCATCCATCATATCTGATAATTGATTGTATTACCAAGATAACATAATTTAGTTGCGTAGGTATGTTTAATTTGTCTTGGGAATGTATATGATTTAATTGAGAAAGTTCATGGAATCGCTTTCGAGGTCACTTGCTTTTTCTATATTTTTAATTTCGAGAACTGCTGGGTCGATGTCCTTAATGATCTTGAGCCGCAAGTGAAATTGGAGCTTGAAATAATTGGTAAAAGGTGATTGTTGGATAAGGAACAAATAATTTAGTATTTAAACCATTATTGATGTAGATGAATAGACATGTTAATGATTTGATACACACACACACATACACATACACACTCACACACAGACACACACACACACATACACACTCACACACTTTCACACACAGACACACACACACACACACACACATACACACAAACACACACACACACACACACACACGCACAACTATATATATATATATATATATATATATATATATATATATATATATACATATATACATATATAAATGAATATGAGAGTTGATAAATGTATACGTGAATAAAACACAAACTGATAAATATATAACTGGATACTAGACAAATTGATAAATATCATAAGTGAAAAATATACATGAAATATATGAAATAATAGATAGACGGAGGAAGTTATAACTAAGTGAATAACTGAACAGATGTAGGAATAAAGAGGCATATGGATAAACGAAAAACGAAAGATACGAATGAATAATTGATGAATAAATGGATGAACAGGGTGGATAAACAAATAAATAAATGCATAAACAGATAAGTTGATGAATAAGGAGATAGATGAATGCACAGATAGATAATAAATAGACAAATAAAACAAAAATCACAGCTATATGCAGTTCCGTCAACGTGTTTACAGTTGTAAAAATATTTACTCTATAAAATAAATAAAATAAGATATTGAATTCTTTAGCCATCACCCTATTAAAAAACAAACAAAAACAAAAACGCTCAGAAGAAGCATGAATAATTGACACATTAAAAAAAGATGAATGAATCAAAAAAAAAGGTAAACAAAAAAAAAATCACTAATACGCAATCAGATTTCCAAGATTTCTACCAAAGAAAACAAAACAGGAAACTAAAAAGGAAAATGAGAATTGAAAAGCAACAATCAACAATATACGGAAAAAAATAAGAGAATTTCAAGAATCTGGACGTATGCCTCAACTTTTTATTTGCTTTAGTTTGATCTCGAAGGAAAAGAAGCAAACAGAAATAAGAAAAAAAGTGAGGGAGATATATAGATAGAGATAGAGATAGAGAGAGAGAGAGAGAGAGAGAGAGAGAGAGAGAGAGTGAGAGAGAGAGAGCGAGCGAGAGAGAGAGCGAGAGAGAGAGAGAGAGAGAGAGAGAGAGAGAGAGAGAGAGAGAGAGAGAGAGAGAGAGAGAGAGAGAGAGAGAGAGAGAGAGAGAGAGAGAGAGAGAGAGAGAGAGAGAGAGAGAGAGAGAGAGAGAGAGAGAGAGAGAGAGAGAGAGAGAGAGAGAGAGAGAGAGAGAGAGAGAGAGAGAGAGAGAGAGAGAGAGAGAGAGAGAGAGAGAGAGAGAGAGAGAGAGAGAGAGAGAGAGAGAGAGAGAGAGAGAGAGAGAGAGAGAGAAGAGAGAGAGAGAGAGAGAGAGAGAGAGAAAGAGAGAGAGAGAGAAGAGAGAGGGAGAGAGAGAGAGAGAGAGAGAGAAAGAGAGAGAGAGAGAGAGGCGACAAGAGAGAAAGAGAGAGAGAGAGAGAGAGGGGCGACAAGAGAGAAGAGAGAGAGA
>NC_061833.1:3853118-3868118 GCF_019202785.1 Penaeus chinensis
GTAATGACAATAACGATGATGATAATGATAATAGTAAAATAAAAGTGGGGGGGGAGAGAAAAAAGAAGAAGTAGAATAAGAATGAGGAGGCGGAAGACAAAGAAGAGGAAGCGGGGGGAGAAGTAGAAAAAGAAGTAAAATAAATATAAGAGGACGAAGGAGAGGAAGAAGAAGAAAGAAAAAAAGAAGAAGAAATGTAAGAAGAGGAAGGGGAGGAAGAAGAAGAAAGAGAAAAAGAAGAAGAAATCTAAGAGGACGAAGGAAAGGAAGAAGAAGAAAGAGACAAACAAGGAGAAGAAATGTAAGAAGAGGAAGGGGAGAAAGAAGAAAAAAGATAAAAACAAGAAGAAAAAATATAAGAAGAGGAAGGGGAGGAAGAAGAAGGAAGAGAAAAAGGAGAAGAAGAATAGGACGAAGAAGCAAAGGAAGAGAGAGATCCTTTTAACACACTCCCTCCACCCCCCCCCCCCCCCTTGCCCCATCCGCTGGTTTTATGAGTAAAGCCTTTTGATCTAAGCATTTTTTCCTTAAAAAAAATATATTATATCAGTTCTCTATTTCCAATTTTCGTTGTTAGCTTATCTAAACGTAATTTTATTAGTGTAATATCTCTCTTTTTTACCTATTCTTCGTTTTCTTAACATTTTTCCTCCTCCTTTTTATTCTCTTACTGTTTTCATATATTTTCTTATTTCAGACTTTCCATTCTCTCTCACTTTCTCTTCCTCTTTCTCTTTCCATCTCTGTCTGTCTGTATGCCTCTCTCTCTCTCTATCTATCTATCTTTCTTCCTCTCTCTTTCTCTCTCTCTCTCTTTCTCTCTCTCTCTCTCTCTCTCTCTCTCTCTCTCTCTCTCTCTCTCTCTCTCTCTCTCTCTCTCTCTCTCTCTCTCTCTCTCTCTCTCTCTCTCTCACTCTCTCTCTCTCTGTCTGTCTTTCTCCCTCCCTCTCTGTCTCTCTCTCTCTCTCTCTCTCTCTCTCTCTCTCTCTCTCTCTCTCTCTCTCTCTCTCTCTCTCTCTCTCTCTCTCTCTCTCTCTCTCTTTCTCTCTGTCTTTCCCCTTTTCTTTTCTCTCCTTTTGGACGGCCATAAATTTTCGTGCAAATGTTGGAAGACCTTTTAGGGCCGAGGTGATGGCGGCTCTGTGTACCTCCCCCCCTCCTTCCCTCCCTCCCTCCCTCCCCTCTCCTTCTCCCTCTTCCCCGTCCCCCCACCTCCTAACACCTTAGTGGCGCTGTGTGTAAGGTGGGTTGGGGATGGAGGGGGGGGGGGGGTGTATGTGCGTGTGTATGTTTGCATGCTTGTGAGTGCGTATGTGTGCATGTCTGTGTGTTGGATAGGTATGTCAGTGGGAAGCGTGTCTGTGTGTGTGTACGTCTGTATGGCGTGTGGGAAAAAGTGTATACATGTGCGTATGTTTGTATGCTGAGAGAGAGAGAGTGTGTGGGGGGACGGAGGAGTATGTGTGTATGCTTGACGTGTGTGTGTGTGTGTGTGCGCGTGTGTGTGTGTGTGTGTGTGTATGTGTGTAGATTTGTTTGTCCGTGTCTGTGTTTGTGTGTGTGTGTGTGTGTGTATGATTATGTGAGCAGTAAATAAATAAAAATGGCTGGTTAGTTGAATGAAAAAATGGCAAGGTGCAAGATAGGCAGAATGTCAGATGAGTATAAAGTTATAATGATATTAAAATGGTAGCATGGTAGGCCAGAAGGATGAGAGTATGGTAGCATGGTTGTATGGCAAGTGCGAAGTATCTGTATGCTTTTCTTGTTTGTGTTTATGTTTTGTGTTTGTGTGTGAATGATAGCATATGTATATGCGAGATTTAGTAAATGTGTGGTTTCACTGTATAAAATCTGTTTCTATATTTACATGTGTGTTTGTATGGGTTGGGTGAGGGTTGTGTGTGAGTGTGTGTGTGTGTGTGTGTGTGTGTGTGTGTGTGTGTATGTGTGTGTTTGTATGTGTGTGTGTGTGTGTGTGTGACTGAGTGTGTGTGTGTGTGTGTGTGTGTGTGTGTGTGTGTGTGCGTGTGTGTGTGTGTGTGTGTGTGTACATTTATTCTGTGTAATGTATGTGTATGTGTGCTTCGCAGTGTTGAGTTCTGCAGGTGCATATGCATTTGTGAATATGCATATCTATATAAATATATGCATCTGAAAATAAAACACAGGCATATGATTGCACATACGGGCCATAAAAGATATAATCCGTTGAATCATTTTACGCTTATCAGCTACGCGCTAACCGCTGCACAAACTCTACGGTATAATACCCCTGTTTCACATTACTGCGCGTGGTCGACAGACCCTAACCACTCTAACTGAGCGTAAATGACGTAATCCAGGGACCTGCCAATCCCACGCCCGCCTGTGCCCGGGCGGTCCTCGTGCCTGCCTGGAAACCTAGGGGAGGGAGGGGGATACTTTGATGATGGGGGTTAAGGGGGGGAGTGGATAGGGAGGAAGAATAGGGTGAAGAGAGAGAGGCGTGTTAACACCAGCGAAAAGAGCGTTGGGTCCGTATGAACAGACGTACGGGCTGAGGCTGCTGGGCGTAGGGAAGGCAGCGAGATGAAAGTGGTGGTTATTAATGGCGTGAAAGAAGAACAGGCCTTTGTTGGACATGGGCGTGAGGTGGGGACAAGGGTTGGGTGAAGAGCAGAGAAGGAGAGAGAGAGAAAAAAAAAAAAAAAAAAAAAGAACGATAGAATTAGGGCGTAGTGAGGAAAGAAACAGACGGAAGAGCTATTGACGTATGTGGCTACCAGATGGTCATTTTTCAAAATAGTTTATTCATGCGTTTTTAGACTAAAAGAGAGATTCATGACTTAATTTGAGGTCCACCATAACCATGATAAAAGCCGCTTGATTTTTATTTTCGAGGCTTTGTTCTTAAACCTTCCTTTGTCTATTTTTTGTCAATGTATTACTTAATTTATTTATTCTTTTGATATCATTTACAGCTCTATATCTAAAGTAATTATCACAGCACTTTAGTTATGAATTTCGTTTTTTTTTTATTTCAGATAGTTTCCCGTGTCCATTAGTTGGTTAGTTATTATCTTTATCCATTTATCAGTCTTACGTGTCTATATCTATTCATAAGCTTGAAACATCATCATATCGACCGGCTGAAAATATTAGTCGAAGAGGATAACAATAGATAAGCTGATCTCATTCCCATTATGAAATCCATGTATGAATTTCTTTAAAAAAACGAATAGTAAATATATATATTAATGAAAAATAATAACGTTCTTCTCCTCATAATTGTATCATATATTATAATTATTAAAGTGCCAAATGATCCAATTAAAATATGACCCCTGAAGGATTAGCTCCTGGGAGAGAGGTTGATACGATGGATAAGCAAAGCGAAATGGATAAAGTAATGTACATGAGGCGAAGTAAATATTCCTAATGGATATGAAGAAGTACATTGATTAAGAAGATACAGTACATAAGACGAATTAGACAAATGAAGTAGATAATGCGAGGTAGAGATAACGTTAGTTGTAAGTGTTGTAATTATTTTTTTTATAGACAGTTTAGGATTGTTGGATTCTTGCTAACAACTAGTTTTAAATAGTCTTTTAATACATAAAGTAAGTAGAATAAATAAAAAGGTGAAAGAGAGGGTGAAGAGGAAGGAAGAGAGAGAGAGAGAGAGAGGAGAGGGTGGGGGGCGAGGAGGAGAAGAGGAGAAAGTTTAAGAGAAGGGAGAGAGCGTGCGAGAAAGAGGATGAAGTGAGAAAGAGAGAAACAAAGGGGGGGGGGGGAGAAAAGAGAGGAGCCGGGGAAAAAAGAAATGTAAAAATGGAAGAAAGGAAATAAGGGGAAAAATAAGAGGGGAAATAAGAGAAGGGGAGAAGGGTAATGGGAAAAAAAGAGAAGAGGGAGGAGGAGAAAAAGTGCGCGGGAAGAGGGAGAGGAATGAGAGAAGGGGAGAGGAGGAGAAAGGAGAGAAGGGAAGAAAGTAAAGAATGGGTTGGGAGACGAAAGGAGAGAAGGGAAGAAATAAGAGAAGAGGAGAGGGGGGAATGAAGAGAAGAGGAGAGGAGGAGAAAGGAGAGAAGTGGAGAGTAGGAGAAAGGAGAAGAGGGGAGAGGGGTAAAATTAAGAGAAGGGGAGAGGGTAAGAAAGGAAGAGAAGGGGAGAGAGAGAGAAATTAAAGAACAGAGGAGAGGGAGAGAGGAGAGAAGGAGGGAGAAGAAGAGATGAGAGAAGAGGAGAGAGGGAAAAAGATGGGAAGAAACTAAAGAACGGGAGAGGGGAAGAAAGAAGAGAAGGGGAGAGAGGGAGAAAGAGGAGAAGGAGAGAGAGGAGGGGAGAAGGGAGAGTATGGGGGGGAGGGGGGGGAAAGGCAGCATTAGCAGCAACTTGATCCTCATATTTGCCACAGGCAGGTGAGATAAGCCCCTAATAAAGTTAATGGGAGACTGAGCGATCTGGGCCTGTTTACGCTGGGAATTGTGCCTTCCATTGTGCCCGACAGGTGGAGTTGCTCCTTAATCATCTATCTCGATATATATACCAATTTTCTGAGTGTGTGTGTGGAAGGGGGAGGGGATTATGTGTGCGTGTGTGTTCTGGGAGGGGGGGCTGTATGTGTGTGTGTTGGGTGTATGTGTATGAGGTTGTTGTGTTGTGTTAGTGTGTGTGTGTGTGTGTTTGTGTGTGTGTGTGTGTGTGTGTGTGTGATGGCGCTTTGCAACGAAATGAGCGATAGAGGATTTTGTCCACTCACTGAATTTATACTCTGACTTGATAATTTTCCCCAAATATTGAATGTTTTCGGTCACGGATCATCAGCAGCCCATTCAGTCGACTTTTCGCCATTTATTCCAGTTTCAAAATCGTTATTATAATTCGGATAAATTTGGATCAGGCTATATATATATATACAGCGATTAAGCACTCCATTACACTAATGCAAATACTCCCACACAGACAAGTACTATGATATATATATGTGTATATGTGTGTGTATATATATATATATATATATATATATATATATATATATATATATATATTCGAAGAGAGAGAGAGAGAGAAAGAAACAGAGCAAGAGAAAGAGAGAGCAAGATATCAAGAGAGAGCATGAGAGAGAGTAAGTGAACAAGAAAGAGCAAGAGAGAGAGAGGAGAGAGAGAGAGAGAGAGAGAGAGAGAGAGAGAGAGAGAGAGAGAGCAAGAACAAACAAAATAGCATCAGGAGGTTTGGAACCGAAATGCCAGTGGAAAGCAGTGGATTTTTCCCCCTGAGGCAAGCGCTAACAACAACCTTTTGAAGGGTTTCCCTCAAAGGCCGCGTAAGTTTTCTCCTTCCCTCTGGCCGACCTTGGTAATCAGCCAATAAACCTCTCAGATACTCAAAAGTCGTTATAGAAGCCTGGTGTTGAACCTTCCGTGGTGTTAAAAGCTCATGGGGGTTTAATATTTTAATCTGTGTGTGTGTGCGTGTGTGTGTGTGTGTTTGCCAATCTGTCTGTTTGTGTCTCTGTCTCTGTCTCTCTCTCTCTCTCTCTCTCTCTCTCTCTCTCTCTCTCTCTCTCTCTCTCTCTCTCTCTCTCTCTCTCTCTCTCTCTCCCTCTGTCTGTCTCTCTCCTCATCTATTGTGCCTTAATTATGAATGAGAAGTAGAACAAAAAGTGTTAATAAAAATGAATCATACACCAATCTAAGGAATAAATTCACCTCACTTCAATTAATATTCAAAGAAAAAAAAAAGAAAAAAGAAAAGGATCATTTCTTATTACTGAACTGCATTTTTTAAATTCAAACAACGCAGTAAAAAACAAACCAGGAAAGATACTCGACCCTCCCTGTCACAATGTAAGCAAGTGCGAGCCAAGATACCAACCTTTCACCACAAAGCCAATATATTTGAATGTTTGAACTAACTTGGTCCATTAGTTAGCTATTAGCTGTTGTGTGTACAGGGAATTAGGACTGAATTTTTCGTAAATTTCTCGCCGGTTCTTTTGACAAACTTTTTTATAACCAGTCATGTCGAATCCTTTGGCTGGTACTCTTGTGATATATATTTTTTTATATTACGATAATGATGTTTATCTCGATGAAGATGAAGTTATATTGTTATTATTACGATAATGATTTTTATCTCGATTATATTGTTACTGTTGTTTCCTATTATTCTAATTATCATTATCATCATTATCCTCCTCCTCCTCATCACCATTGTTATTATCATTATCGGTGTTATTTTTACTATTATTATTTTCATTATTATCATTTTCATAATTACCCTTATTATTATTCTTATTCCTATTCTTATTATCTTTATTAATATTATCATTATCATCATCATCCTTCTCATTATTATTATGATTACTATTATTATTATTATTATTACTATTATCATTATCATCATTATCAATATCATTATCATTATCGTTATTATCATCATTATCGTAATTGTTGCTATTGTTGTAATCATCATTATTAATATTATTATTATGTATATATACACAAACACATACACACACACACACACACACATACATACATAGATATGCATATATATATATATATATATATATATATATATATATATATATATATATATATATATACATATATACACACACATATACACATGCATATTCACATATATACAACAAGCACAGGATCATCAGAAATTAATCAGCGAGCGGCGTGAGTGCCAGACCGGGCCGGCGTTCGGACACATCATCGCAAAAGGTGTCCGGTGATTGGGGGGGTGAGGGGGGGGGGGCGGCGTGCTCCGGATGCTAATGAGAATTTCGGAGAGTTACGTGTCTTTCTTTGTATGTATGTTCTGTGTGTCTGTAGGTTTGTATCTTTCTTTGGCTCAGTCTGTTTTCTATTGGTGTTGTTGTTGTTTTTCTCTGTGTGTGAGTGTGTTCTGTTTATCCCTACTAATGAGATACGTGAGTACATAACTGTTCATATTGATACAATATTGATTCTCTGATTTAGTGCCACGTCTTATAGCCTTCAGAGGGAATACAATTTCCTTTTTATTTCTTATAGACTCTGCAAACAGACATGTATGTGTTTGTTTGTGCGTGCGTGTGTGTGCGTGCGACCGTGCTTATATGTGTGTTTGTGAGCGTGCTTGTGTGTGTGTATGTGCGAGCATGTGTGTGTTTTTTTTGTGAGCGTGAGTGTATGTGAGTGTGTGTTTTCGTGTTTGTGAGCGTGTATGAGTTTGTATGCATGTGTAAATATGTTTATGAGGGTATGTGCATGTGTGTTTGAGCGTCCAGTGCTAATGAAAGACGCACATACGCACAACTTCGCCATTCTCATTTTCAGGAGAAAATTGGCAAAAACCTACGGAAATTTATTGCCACGTTTCATTACCGCTCATTCTTAGCGAGAAGTTTCGCATTATTAACAATTTCATGTTAAAAATAATACCTTAAAGGCTGCGATCGAAATTGAAATACTGATATGCTAATCATTGTCACCACTATCATCATTATTTGCATTTATATCATTAATGTTAATGTTATTCTCTATATCATTAATGCGAACATAATTATCATCATAATAATTCACTTGCAATAATCAAAAATAAAATTAGACCTTACAATAATCTCATAATCAAGTTTGTACAATAGTTATTGAAAACTCGATGATTTTTAATTCCGATTATATTGTTTTCGAAATTGCTAATATTAGCATTCCGTAAATCATCAATATTTCTTACCCTCCTCCACCTTCTCTTGTTCTCTCTCTCTCTCTCTCTCTCTCTCTCTCTCTCTCTCTCTCTCTCTCTCTCTCTCTCTCTCTCTCTCTCTCTCTCTCTCTCTCTCTCTCTCTCTCCTCTCTCTCTCTCTCTCTCTCTCTCTCTCTCTCTCTCTCTCTCTCTCTCTCTCTCTCTCTCTCTCTCTCCCTCTCTCTCTCTCTCTCTCTCTCTCTCTCTCTCACTCTCTGTCTCTTTCCCTCCTTCCTTCTCTCTGACGATCTAACCACTGAAAATAAATAAATGGATAAATAAACAAAAAAATAGAAAATTAATAATAAAAGGGAAAGCAAGGAAACAAACAAACATCAGGAGAGCGAGTTTGCCATCGCGGGGATAATCAGTCGAAGCCGCAAGACTGATTGCTGTGTCTCGGACCGGGAGTGATTTTGGCGTGTCTTCTCTGGCTAGGTTTGGTCTTATTTTTACTATTATTATTTTTTTTTTTTTTTTTTTTTTTTTTGCATGGTTGTTGTCTTTTCTTTGGGGGGTGGGAAGAGGAGAGGAGGTGGGAGGTTGGTTGCTGTTCTTGTTGTTCTTGTTGTTCTTTCTTATTGGAATTTATTTAGTTGTTTCCTTTTTGCTATTTTGGTGTGTTTTGTTTTTCTTTCTTTTGTTCTTGTCCCTTTTTTCTTTTTCTTCTTCTTTTCTTCATCTTTTTTTGTCATTATTTTTTTTCTTTTTTTTAACGAAAGTCTCTTTTCCGTATCTTCTCCACCTTCCTTATCTTCCTTTTCCTTATCTCTTTCCTTTTGCTCTTCTTCTTAGTCTTCAATTTCCATCGTCATTTTAATCAGTCATCCTAATGTTTTTTTTTTTTTTTTTTTTATATATATATATACTGCCTTATTTTTACTTAACGTTTTCGTACACTAATTTTTTTTGCTAAATCTTGTCCCTCTCTTTCTCTCTTTTTTCCCTTTTCTCTCTATCTATCTATTTGTCTATCAGTATATTTATGTAGATTTCTATCTATCCATCTATCTGTCTATTTCGCTCTGTCTTTCTCTTATCTTCTCTTCTCTTCTCCTCCCTTCTCTTCTCTTCTCTTCATATCTCTTCTCTTCTCTACTCTTCTCTTCTCTTCCATTCTCTTTCCATCTTTTCCTTTCTCTTCCCTTCCCTTCTCTTCTCTACTCTTCTCTACTCTTCCATTCTTTTTCCATCTCTTCCCTTCTCTTCTCTACTCTTCTCCTCTATCGTTTCCTCCCCCCCCCCCCTCTCTCTCTCTCTCTCTCTCTCTCTCTCTCTCTCTCTCTCTCTCTCTCTCTCTCTCTCTCTCTCTCTCTCTCTCTCTCTCTCTCTCTCCTTTCCCCTTCCTGTCGCGGCTTCGGCATTAATCATTTCTGGGAATTAAAGTCGTGAAACTTGTCGAGGAGGCAAGGGGGCAAAAAGGACAAGCCGGGGGGAGGGGGGGGGGGGGGAGGGGGAGGGGGGGAGGGGGGAGGGGGGGAAGGAAAACTGTACGGTGCGACCCAGGACAAAATTTATCACCCGTATTTTTCCACATTTTGAACCTTGTTTCTCTTGTCTTGTCTTTCTTTTTGTTCTATCTTTTGCTCTGCTTTTGTTTTCTCTTCTTCCATCTCTCCGTTGCTTCATCTTGTTATTGTGTTGTTGTTTTTTTATATTTTGTTTAATCTTGCTTTAACTTATTTTTCCTTTTCGCCATATTGGTTTTCATTGTTTAATCTTCTTTTCGTTTTTGTTTGTTTGTGTCTTCTTCTTCTATCTTGTCTTAATCTGGTTTTTTTTTCTTGTTTCATTTCGTCTTTTCCTTATCTTGCAATTTCCTGTTCTCGGTTTCTCTCGTTTCATCTTCTTTTTTGTTACATATTTGTTCGATCTTGTCTAACATTCTAGGAAAAATACATGAGCTGCCTATTATTTTCTCAAAAAATATTTGCATTTATCCCAATAAGGAAATAAACTAGAAAATAACTCAACTAACGAACAAAACACAAACCATAAACTGAACAAGACCATTACCTATCTACTCCCCCCACCCACCACCCCGCCACCCCCACCCCCCAAAAATAAGGAAATCAGAAAGAAAAAATAAAGACAACAATACAACATCACCGACCGTCATGAAATTCTATCATTGGCCCAGAACCCATTTTTCCTCCTGGCCGAACTGCGTAAGATGTTTCTAAGAGCGAGATTGGCTTCTTTTGCCGCCCCTTTTGGCCAGTCTATTTCTTATAACTCCGCGGCCACCTGTTGAACACACTATATTCATTACCTTGGCAATTCTGTTTGTGCTCCCGACCCCACAGGCAGTAATAACTGCAGAGTGAGGGAGGCAAATGTAAAGGTGAGGTTGGGTAAGAACAGGGAGATGTAGATAGATGGACGGAGAGAGATATAGAGGAGAGAGAGAGAGAGAGAGAGAGAGAGAGAGAGAGAGAGAGAGAGAGAGAGAGGAGAGAGAGAGAGAGAGAGAGAGAGGGGGGGGAGAGAGAGAGAGAGAGAGATTGAGAGAGAAAGAGAGAGATAGAGAGAGAGATTGAGAGAGAGAGAGAGAGAGAGAGAGAGAGAGATTGAGAGAAAGAGAGAGAGAGAGAGAGAGAGAGAGAGAGAGGGGGGGGGAGAAAGAGAGAGAAAGAGAGAGAGAGAGGGAAGAGACAGAGAAAAGAACGAGAGAGAAAGGAGAGACATATAAAAGAAAGAGAGAGAGAGAGGAGAGACATATCAAAGAATAAGGAGAAGAGGAGGATAGCGAGACAAACCTACAGACAGACAAAAAGTGAGAGAGGATAGAGAGATGCGCTACGGAAAAGTTAGTCATATACTTTCTGAGACATCCAGAGACAAATTAATAGACAGATAAGCGCATAGACGACCGACAGACGAAAAAAAAAGGTCAAAGATATATATATATATATACACTCTGAGATAAAGCATGAAAAGCTCACCAAAAGCGCTCTAAAATTAGTCGTTAGTCTAAGCGTAAAAACAATTTCCTTGATTTACTGAGACAATTAAGTAAGCAAAACGAACGATTGTCACACAGACACCTAGTTCCCAGTGGCCGTTTCTGATAAATGCGTGGAAATAACCCATAGGTACGTGGATGAAAATGATAAATATTGCAGAGATATATAATTCAATTGATACATATTTTCGAGATATGCGATTCAAATAATATAACCTTGGGAGATATACAGCTAAAATTATATAGACTTCGGATACACATGTTGATACAATAGCCCGTGGACATATGTAATGAAGATACAAGAAGCCTTTTTCATTCACCCATTCAAAATGTCCTTCCCTTACCACCCTAAATGAATGCGATGAATAAGCATGGCGAAACTTTGTAATAAAACTCACGACCATGTTTTCACCAAGAGCACAAAGAGGCAAAGTTATAATGATTATGAGAAAGATGAGGTACGTGGGCGTCTCTCTGCAGTGTCTTTCAGAAATTCAATTAGACCCTTTTACAGAACAGGTGTAGGATGGACACCGGAGAGTGGATTGTGGAAGGAGAGGAGAGAAAGAGGAGAAGAGGGGGGGTAGAGGGGGGGGATGAGAAAGAGGGGAGGGGAGGGGAGGGGGAATGGAAGGGGTAAGAGAGAGGGGTAGGAGGTAAGGGAGTGGAGGGGGGAGAACGGAGGGGGAAAGGGGGGGGGAGGAAGAGGAGGGACAGAGGAGGGTGAACGAGGGGAGAAAAAAAGGTCGAGAAAAAGAGTAAGAGGAGGAAGAAAAGATGGAGACACGGAGGCAAAGGAAACAAGGAAGCGGATAAGGAAGTGGAAAATGAGATTGGGAAAGAGTTTACATTTACAATATGAATGAGGGAGTAGGAGGAAACAAGGAGGAAGAGAAGGGGGAATATTGAAGAAGAAAAATGAAAAATAAGAAAATGAAAAAGAGGAAAGAAAGGATGAGGAAGAGAATCCGAGAAGAAAAAGAAAAGAAAAGAAAGAAGGGACAAAGATGAAAGAAGACAAGGAAAAGCAGAAGCGAAAAAAACTAAAGATAAACTAAGGGAATAGAAAAGAAGGAAATGGAAGGTAATGCTGAAGAAAACCAAGATAGATGGAGATGGAAAGAGGACATGTAAGTAATGAATTGAATTAATTAACTGATATAAGTAATTGGCTGACGAATGCGAAAAAATATTAAATACGAAGAAAGAGATATGATAAAATGTACAATAAAAGACAAAGAAATATATGCATGAAAAGGCCATTTTGGCAAGAATAGCATCCAGTGATAAATTATGCAAATGAGAAAATTAATGAGGGTGATTATGTTACAATAAAAGTGACATTGACGCAACTGATGCTAATACTGTCAGTATCATAGGGATAACATGAACACAATTTAATTTTTTTTTTTTTTTTTTGTGGCTGGAAAAGGTGTCAGGATAAAGAGAAAGGATAATAATTTGATAATAATGAAAACAATGATAATCGTACAATATACAGAGATTCCCATGTAAATTGCCTCGATCAAGCTATTACACTTCGTATCCAAATTTGGTTTCCCTGTTATCCATTATAATGTGTTTTGCCTTTGCTTCTATCTATCTATTCATTATCTCTTTTTTTCCTACTTGCTTTCGGTAAAAGATTATCATGATTTTTTTTTTTTTTGCTAATATAATTTCGCTCTTTTTCTTTTTCTAATTCCCTCTTCTCAAAACCATTCGATTTTCCTCCAACTCTTTTTTCTATTCTAATTCCTTTCCTATTAATTTTCTTAACCATCAATATCAAATAATTTTCCTCTTATTCCCCATCTATTTCCTCTTTTTTGCAGGATGAGGATGAGAGGTAGGAGGGGGGGGGGGGGACCACACGACACGAGAAGAGGCGAAATAAGAGACAAAATAAGGTAATGAGAGAAGAGGGGGGAAGGGGGAAAGGAAAGGAGGAGGGAGAGGAGGAAGGTATGGAGGGGGGAGAGGAGGAGAGGAGAAGGGAGAGGAGGAAAGTATGGAGGGGGAGAGGAGGAGGGAGAGGAGGAAAGTATGGAGGAGGGAGAGGAGGAGAGAAGGAGAGAAGGAGGGAGAGGAGGAAGGAGAGAAGGAGGGAGAGGAGGGAGAGGAGGAGATAAGAAGGGAGAGGAGGAGGGAGAGGAGGAAGGTATGGAGGTGGGAGAGGAGGAAAGGAGGAAGGTATGGAGGGGGGAGAGGAGGAGGGAGAGAAGGAGGGAGAGGAGGAGAGGAGGAGGGAGAGGAGGAGGAAGAGGAGGAGAGGAGGAGGGAGAGGAGGAGGGAGAGGAGGAAGGTCTGGAGGTGGGAGAGGAGGAAAGGAGGAAGGTATGGAGGGGGGAGAGGAGGAGGGAGAGAAGGAGGGAGAAGAGGAGAGGAGGAGGGAGAGGAGGAGAGGAGGAGGGAGAGGAGGAGGGAGAGGAGAAGGGAGAGGAGGAAGGTATGGAGGGGGGAGAGGAGGAGGGAGAGGAGGAGAGGAGGAGGGAGAGGAAGAAGGTATGGAGGGGGTAGAGGAGGAGAGATGGAGGGAGAGGAGGTGGGAGAGGAGGAGAGGAGGAGAGAGGAGAGGGGTGAGGAGAGAAGAGGAGGAGGATTGAGGAGGGTGAGGAGGGAAACGAGGGTGGAGGAAAGGAGTGGGAATGATGGGGGTAGGAGGAAGATAACGGAGAAGAAATGAATGGAAGAGAAAGAAGGAATGAAAGGGGAATAAAGAAGGAGAGGGGAGGGGAGAGGAAGAAGAAGAAGAGAAGGAAAAACGAAGGAGGATATTGAAAAAGGAGGAATAGAGAATAGAGAAAGAGGAGGAGGAGGGAATCGTGAAGTGGGTTTGGGAGATGAAAGGGAGGGAGGAGGGGGAGGGAGAGGAGATAGAAAGGGAGGGAGGAGGGGGAGGGAGAGGAGGGAGGAGGGGAGGGAGGAAGGAGAGTGAAGGGGAGGGGGGAGGGTTGGAGGAAGGAGAGAGAAGGGGAGGGAGGAGGGGGAGGAAGGAGGGAGCCACTTGACCTCCTACCTCCTTTGTTTTCCCAACAATGTGCCATAAGGAGAGGGTGACGTCATATATACAGAGGCGAGGAAAACAATATTTATATATCTAAGCTAGATTGAAACAAGCCCTTATCATTTTCCTTCTTTCCTCTTCTCTCTCTCTTTCTCTTTCCTTCTCTTTACCTTTCTTTGAGAGAGAGATAGAGAGAGAGAGAGAGAGAGAGAGAGAGAGAGAGAGAGAGAGAGAGAGAGAGAGAGAGAAGGGTAAGAAAGAGAGAGAGAAAAAAAACGACAAACTGAGAAAGGTAAAAATCCGTTGAAAGAGAGAGAGAGAGAGAGAGAGAGAGAGAGAGAGAGAGAGAGAGAGAGAGAGAGAGAGAGAGAGAGAGAGAGAGAGAGAGAGAGAGAGAGAGAGAGACAGAAACAGAACAGAAATCGAAAGAGACTGAAAACCCAACAAACGGACAAAGGTAAAAATAACAGAAAAACAAATCCTCTAAAACTAATTATAAAAGACAAACAGACAGAGACTCAGACAGACACGTGCAAAACCACAAGATACTGACAGGAATTTTGTTTGTCTGCTCGCTGCTCGGAATTTCTCTTCCTTGAGTCTATTTTCGTCTAATTAGAGGTTGCCGTTTGCCTTTTTTTTGTCTAATAAGTTTTTTTGTTGTTTTTTTTTGTCTAATTAGGGGTTGACGTTTGCCTTTTTTGAGGGGGGGGGGGAGGGAGGATAAGGAAGGAACGGAACATGAGGAATTAAATTTATATAAAAAAGTGAGTAAAAGAGAAATATAGAATATCTATCAGATAAAGAGTAAACGTAATGAACAAAAAACAATGTCAACGGCGGAATTTATAAGGAAAGAAAGAATATCAGGATAAAGGACAGAGAGAGAATGGAATTTGAATAGGGATAAAAAAAAAATAAAAAAAATAATCAGGAAATAATGGAGTCAGGGTGAAATCGTTGAAGCCACGATGACTCAGCAGTTTCCTCTCAAAGACTTTAGGAGAATCAGAGGAACAGCAATAATAAAAGACGGGAAATGGAAAAGAAGGAGTAATTAATGCAGAGAAAAAAATGGAGGAGAGGAAAGGGAAAAATGGGGAAGATATATATAAATAAAAAGATAATTAAAAGGGTGAATGTGTGAAAGGAAAAGAAAAGAAAAAGAGAGGAAAAGAGAGAAAGAGGAAAACGCACACTTAAACTTACTTCATAATCCAGTCTTATCCGAAATGTTTATGCATAATCCAAGGCATTATTTCAAAAATGTTCGTTCGAGTCAAACGTGTGTTAATTCAAC
>NC_061833.1:3905492-3917992 GCF_019202785.1 Penaeus chinensis
TGGTATCATCATCTTTATTATTAGTAGTATCATTATTTTCATTATTATTATCATTATTGTCATTATTTTTATCATTTTTATTATGTTTATTATTATTATTATTATTATTATTATTAATTATTATTATCGTCATTATTATTGTTAATTCTATATCTTAAATATTGTTATTCTAATTATTATTATCATTATTATCATTATTATTATTATTATTATTATTATTATTATTATTATTGTTAACATCATCATTACCATTATCACTTTTTATTATTATTATCACTATTACAATTATTATCATTATCATTATTATTATCATTATTATTATTATTATTATCATTATCATTTTTATTATTGGAATTTGTATTTTCATTACTATTATTAACACTATTATTATTATCATTCTCATTATTATTTTTATCATTATTACTGTTACCATTATCATTCATAAATAGTAATAGTACTACTACAATTATTGCTATTAAATATTATTATTATTACTATTATTGTTATTATTATTATTATTACTATTATTACTACTACTATTATTATTATCATTATTATCATTATTATTATCATCATTATTGTTATTATTATTACCATTAAAATTCTTATTACTATTATGTCTTATTACTATTACTATTATCATATCATCCTCGTTATTATTATTATCATTGTTATTTATTATGTTGTAGTTTTTATTATCATTACCATCATTGTTATCATTAACATTATTATTATTATTATTGTTATCCTCAGTTTTATTACCATCGATTATCATTATCACCATCCTTATTACAATTACCATCATTTCCTTATTTTTATTGTTAGCATAATTTTTATTGACACCATTATCATCATTATTATAATCATTAGCATTATCATCTTCATCTTTAGCATGATCATTTTCCTTATTATCATTATCATTGATATTACCATTATCATCATCATTATTAATATAATTAACCGTGTCATTATCATGATTATCAACACCTTAATCACCATAATATTATTATTTTTATCACTTTATTTTTTATAATCATTATTATGATTTTCATTATTATTGTTATTATTATTATTATTATTATTATTATTATTATTATTATATTATTATTATTATTATTATTGTTACCATCGTTAATATCAACATCACTATTGTTGTTGGTACTGTTTTTGTTGTTGTTGTTATTGTTGCTGCTGTTATCATTACTATTATTGTTATTATCATTATCTTTATCCTATTCTTATTATTATTCCCATCAATATTATTACTATCATCATTATCATTTTCCTGGGCGTGAGGATATATATCATCCCGGCTAATTTTGTCTGTAATGGGACGGTATTTTTCACTGATGAAAGAGATGTAGTTCCTTTATACCTATATGTAATTACATTCCATTTTTGTTCTAATCCATTTTGGGGCTTCTGGGGCGAATGCATGGGGCCTATTGCAAGACCCTGTAAATTGGAAGTTGCGCCTTTATAAAAGTGTTTAGTGTACCTTGGTGATTTAAAGCCACGCCGGTACTAAATAGTGACTTTGTTCTAAAACATGACTGTGCTCTGAGCTCTTTTTTTTTTTTTTTTTTTTTTTTTTTTTTTTTGGCCCAAAGACATTATGAAGGAGCAAATTTAAAAAAAAAAAAAAAAAAAAAAGAGCAAATTCAAGAGGCAAATATCATTTTAAAAATAATGTTCTTTTAAAACACCTTGAAATTTGGCTTGATTTTTTTTTTCTTTTCTTTTTTTCTTGAAAGAGCACAGTTGAATAGAAAATTTCCTTCTTTTTAATCAATAGGAACTGAACGCTGGGTTAAATCTTGATTTGGCCTGCTTCATCATGATGTAATATTTTCCGTGATTTCGGTTAACAATATATCCATATGTCGTTTTGTTTATAATTATCAAACCTAAAGCTTATATCTTGACTGCATAAAATTTAACAATCTATAGCAATGAATGAATCTAATATCAAACCTATTTGCAATTACTATGAATTTCAGGTTAATTTCACTTAACACATAGTAATAAAACTAAATAATTACTTATGTCTCTCCTTCAGTTCGACGAGCGCAAAGCAGGGTTGGTGTACAGGGAAATTTTGGATAGTTATGTTGTCGTTTTTTTGTGTGTTGTATTCAGTATCTCATATTTTCAAAATCATGTATGTCTTTTATACGATTTTCCTTTGAGAAGTGTTTTGTGTACTGCTTAGAATTCCTGCTCGTATTTTCTGTTCCGTGTACTTAACCCAAATGCTCCGTAAGGCAGGAATGCATGCCATGCCCACTGTAATACAAATGTATTTATTGTATTTACACATAGATGGCTCTACAAGTGCTTAGTCACCAAGGAGTCAGTTATTAGTCCTACCTATCTCACTGTTTATCCTTTTCCTCGACTTTTGGAAAGAGTCTTTTGCATTATTTCATTGTCTTAAATGTTATCGAGATTTTAATAACAATTTAATAATCAAAACTTCAATAACAAGAATAACAGTATCGATATCAACTTGTATTAGAAAGAAAAATACATTTTCCCGCCAATTCAAGGAATGGGGAAATCAGGATGGAGTTATCTGTATGCAACAACATTCACAAAAAAAAAAAAAATAAAAATACGGGGGGCAGAACATAAATCCGGGCCGGTTGGCTTAATTTCCTCTTCTATTAATTTCTGGCAATTGAGGAGTATCACTTTTAAGCAATTTCTAATTTAATGTTTGTTTCTTCTTTTTATTGTTCGAGTAACCCTAAATGAAACAAAATGCTTCGTTGGCGCAAAAATATCATTTTTGTTATCTTCATCATCATTACTATTACTATTACTATTATTATTATGACCATCATTATTACTATTACTCTTATTGTTATTACTATTATTAATACCATTAAAATTATTATTATCATTATCACTATTGTTATTATTATCATTATTATTATCAAAATATAGCATTTTTCAAAACTGGACTCAAAATACTCCCCAAGCAAAGTTTTCCCCATAGCGTACAAATTAAATGTCTAGTGCGAGTCAAAGGTCCTAACCCACGATAGAATAAAGGCGAATTTCCATTGAAATCCTGTTTTACCAGTCTAGCGGAATGAGTTGGTTTGGGAGGATGGAGAGCACTGGCAACTCTCACATAGGCTCGGTAGCCACTTAGGAAATTATTTACACATGAACATTCAGAAACAGTGCATGCTTACCTCTCATATATTTCTTCCTTATATTTCTTCCTGATTCTGGTTATAATAACTCTCTTTGCATTGATTTAGTCGCTCCGAGGGCCCTAGCAGTGAGGTCTGATATAAACAAACAAACAAAGGTGCAAAAAATAGAATTTTCTTAGTCTGAGCACTTGACTGTAGTTATTCCTCTAAACAAAGTACTTATACCTAACATATTTTGATGAGTCTTAGAAAATTTTACCTCTTTAGTATAAAGACTTAAATGATAATGTTATATTGGCTAGAAAATAAGGCAGCAACACAGCTTTCTATTTTTTCTATATGTTCTATATCGCTTTTTTTAATCACATAATTGTTTTAATGAATCAGATTTCGATGAAAATACATGAGAATAATTTTTTTTACAAGCAGCTGAGGGACTATATCTAGAAACTGTTTATAGGATGAAGGAATTAAGAGGAAGAGTGACTAATTGCCCGATTTTATACACATTTGCAAGTACATGATAACAAGAAATGTCAACGTGCCTTTGAGTGTGGAAATTTGAAGATACTTTACATAGGTTAGTAGGTTAAATGACTATTCACAGCAAAAAAAATAAAGATTATTGGTTATGTGTTAATGACACTGTGTAACTCAGTGGTGTCATACTGTAGTTATATATTTATGTATATGATGGATACATATAAGTATATATACACATCATTTTGGCCTGTAAAAAAGTGTAAGCAAGAGAGACACCTATTTACCAATAAAGTTTCAATACAATACTCCGAATAGTTTAGTTAGAAGACCCCAGGTGTCGTATACCCCCTCAACATTATCAATATTATTACTATTATCATTTCATTATTATTTATCATTATTGTTGTTGTTATTATTGTTATTATTATTATCATTATTATTATTGTTATTATTATTATTATTATCATTATTATGTCAAATTATCATCATCGGGGGCTAAGGCCGACGGGGGACGTATGGCCACACCCACCTCCTAAGTCGTCCCACGGGCTTCCTCCAACCAGGATTGTCTCGCAAGGAGCAGGGTCATCCACAGGGAAACGAGCTAGGTGGCCAAATACCTAGGATTGTCTCGCAAGGAGCAGGGTCATCCACAGGGAAACGAGCTAGGTGGCCAAATGCCCTGAGTTGGCGATTCCGGATTATGCAAGTATAGAGTAAAACTGGTAGTATCAAGGCCTTGAAGACACGCAGTTTGGTCCGACGTCTCCAAATACTCTTGTTGATCGAGTTCATGGCTCCTGCTGCCAGACCAATCCGTCTAATGACTTCTTGGTCTAACAGCCCATAGGAATGGACTACACTACCAAGGTATGTAAAGCTCTCTGTGACGTCCTCACCGCAACTGTGTATCGACTGGCCAAAATCCTGGATCTTGGTCTTGGTGCAAGAGACCTCTAGGCCTCATTACTGATTGCATCATTAGCTATCATCGGGGATTCCAGAGACTCAGATATTATTATTATTATTATTATCATTATTATTGTTATTATTATTACGATTACTTTTACAATCATTATTAGTATCCTTGACATTATTATTAAAACCATTATCATTATTAGCATTGTTTTTATTATTATTGTTATTAGTATTATTATTACTATTATCATCACTATCATCATCATTATTATTATCATTATTATAATTTCTAATACTATTATTATCATTACTAATATTAATATTATCATTATCACTACAATTATTATTACCATTTTTATCATTACTGTTATTATGATAGTTATTATCATAATCATTTTTATTGTTATTACTATTTTTTCGAATTTTGTTATTATTGTTATTAATGTTATTATTATCATTATCATTATTTCTATTACTATATATATATATATATATATATATATATATGTATATATATATATATGTAGTACATATATACATATATATATATATATATATATATATATATATATATGTGTGTGTGTGTATATATATATATATATGTGTGTGTGTGTGTGTGTGTTTATTTATTTATATATATGTGTGTATGTATGTATATGTGTGTGTGTGCGTGTGCGTGTACGTGCGTGTGTGTGTGTGTGTGTGTGTCTTACTCCTGGGTATGAGTATAAACTGCATCCGGTAGTGGAGTTCTGGTCCTGAGGAGTGTGGAGCCACCTCTGAGCCACTACTGCGCCCAAGTCCACTTTGACCCAGAGTGGACCACATGTCAGGCTTCCCTCTATGAGATGAATATATTCAACGATAGAGAGGACTCTCTAGCCTTGGCTGGTAACCCTTCTAGAGACAGTGTCTAGGAAGGCAACGAGAAACCACCATGACTGATCATTCCCTTGCACTTATAGTAGACATCTTTAGGAAATGCCTCTCAGTCCCATGGAAAAGACTGGGCATAAGTGAAATGACATAGAATAGAGGGTCCTGGAGAAAATGGATGTCAAAAAGGACCTGTCATAAGACACACACACACACACACACACACACACACACACACACACACACACACACACACACACACACACACACATACACATACACACACACACACATACATACACACACATAGACAGATATTATTGTTATTATTTTTTATTATACTTATTATAATTACTGTCATTATTATTATCATATATATATATATATTCATATATATATATATATATTTATATATATATATATATATATGTGTGTGTGTGTGTGTGTGTGTGTGTGTGTGTGTGTGTGTGTGTGTATGTATGTGTGTGTGTGTGTGTGTGTTATACGTTCATATCGTTTCAGGTATATTGTGTGAGCGTGTGCGTGTAGATGTATAAGTATATACTCTCGTGGCCCCACACATTAATTGTATTCAATTTATTCAATCTTCTTGTGGTTCTACCCCACTGGCATTAAATAACATGCGGAGTAAACATTCCAATTACTCGATGCTGATTCCCTTGATGTTGCCGACTGCCTACGCATCGCCCGCCAGCGCCAACCGCTTCACCTGGTCCATAAAGACGGACTAGGGACAAGCTTGCGCTTTCAAGTATGAGTAATAGTTGTTGAAACTCGGGAAGGTTCTGTAGCATGATGCAAAAACCCCTCATCCAGACTATGTGACCGACTTACAAAGAATTCTTGAGCTGTTCCCGCCCGGTTAAACTAACGACGCTATGTCATGATTCCTTCAGTGGTTATTTACAGTCTGTCGAGCCTCGAGGGGAAACGACAACGTAACTAGCGTTATATATCTCAGTCACTGTCCAAGGACGCTGTAATATATATATATATATATATATATATATATATATATATATATATATATATATATATATATATTCATATATTTTTTTTTTTTTTTTTTTTTAACAGCCATTCATTCCACTGCAGAACCTAAGCCTCTCTCAATGCACTATTGAGAGGTTATATGGCAGTTTCACCTTTCTCTGATTGGATGCCCTTCCTAATCAACCGCGGTTCTGAGCGCTAATACCTGTGCAACGGCACAGGTGTGTGTATGTATATATATGTGTATGTATATATATATATATATATATATATATATATATATATATATTCAACAGCCTTTTATTCCACTGCAGGAAATCGGCCTCTGTCAGTTCATTATCTGAGAGGTTATTTGGCAGTCTTACCTTTGCCTGATTGGATGCTCTTCCTGATGAACCGCGGTTCGGCGCGCTAACACTTGTGCCACGGCGGGGACTTCTCCTACGACACCTGCGTTTGACTTCTCAAGGCGATATGTCGTTTTCTCGCCGTAAGATCGCGCTCGAGGGAGCAGTCAGAGCGCAGGCATTTTTACGACTACCGCGACGGGAATTGAACTCAGGACCACAAGGGCCGGAGTCATATATATATACATATATATATATATATATATATAGATAGATAGATAGATAGACATATATATAGAAAGAGATAGATATATACACACACACATACACACATACACAGACACACACGCACATATATATATAACATATATACATACACACACACATATATTTATCTATCTATCTATCTATATGTGTGTGTGTACATATGCATATGTGTAAATATATGTGTGTTAATATATATATATACATATGTAAATGTATACATATGTGTATATATACATACATATACATATTATACACACACACATATATATATACATATATATGTGTTGGTGCTGGGGGGACGGCTAAAGTTCCTCCCACCCAGCAAGAATGGTGGGCTGTGGGTCCCTCTGGGTTGGCGACCGCCGGGACTCGGGTGGGGGGGGGGGGTTACCCGTCATCCCATCTGGGTCCCAGCGGCTGCCAACCTGGCATGATGCTTGTGGTGAAAAGCCCCAGGGAGCCCTGCGGAGCCCTGCGGATTATGGGACCTGCAGCCAGCCAACCTCCTCTATATGGGGCGGCGTCGGTAGGGGTGGCAGAGGTGGCGCCCACCCAGAGTGACTGCCCGAGGTTAGGGAATTGAAGCAGCTGAGAGTTGAGGTGGCTGCACTCTCGGAGGTGAGAAGACCTGGCAGCGGCACGATTAGTGTGGGTGGCTACACTTATCACTGGTCGGGTGCTCTCCACTCCAGTCGATGAGCGTACTTTAGTATTGAGACTGAAGCTTTCACTTGGCTTCATGTCTCTTATTGCTGTATACGCTCCTACAGATGTATATAAACTTGAGGTGAAAGAGATGTTTTACGCCAAACTTGCATCTGTGGCAGACAGTTGTCCTCGGCGAGATATTCGAATTGTTTTCGGTGACTTCAATGCGGTATCCGGCTGTGATCGAGCTGGCTATGAGATGTCTGTCGGTCCTCATGGCTCAGGAGCTGATGCTGTCAGCGAGAATAGCATCCTTTTCCATGACTTTGCTAGGTTCCTGAAATTGAGGATTTCTGGCTCCTGGTATCAGCGTTCTGACCCTCATCGTTGGACTTGGTACAGCGATACGGGTAATGTGGCCAAGGAGATCGACCACATCCTCGTTAGCACTCGGTGGAGAATCCTCCAGAATTGCAGGGTGCATCGAAGCGCTGAGTTCTGTGAAACTGATCATAGATTAGTTGTGGCTACTCTCCTGGTCCACTTTAGAACCCCCTGTCGCCCAAATGAACACCCTAGGGTGTTTCATTTGGACAGATTGAGTGTGCCCGGGGGTTTGCCAAGGCTATCTCTGGTCGTCTCACAGCACTCGAGGGCCTGACAGACCCTGTTCTTCTGTGGGATACTTGCTTGATGGTAAATGCCCAAGAGCAAGACAGAATTCCATCTCACAGGAGACACTGGAAGCCACACTGTGCGGCTCGATTGTCAGGGGATCGCAACTTGCACCATTCTCTGGTGCGCAGGACTAGCTCACCACAGACACACAGACACAATACACAAACACACACACACACACACACACACATACATACACACACAAAGACACACTATAAGTATGTATAAATAGCTTCCACGTGGCGTACAAAAGCACGTATACGCATGGCTTCACCGCAGGCGCCCCAACGTGCCCCACGCCCCCACACCAGTACTTAAGGCTCAGGATGACCCAGGTCAGTCTCAGTCCTTTCAGAGAGTCTTGCCGAATGCTGCGGGTCAGGCTGGCTGCGCCTGCCCTCCGGGCAGACCCAGCACTAAGCCTTATCCAGACTTGTATCCGTGTGAAGATCTGTGTTGCTTACGCTTCTCAATAAAAGAGGTTAAGCCAACCGTCCGTTTCACTACTGCTAAACCATATGTTTAAGGTGTCATTTAAATACCCTTTACATCATATCATTTTTCTTTTTCACTACCCATTTCCCGTCTTGACCTGACCTCCGAAGTGAAACATTTCAGTCACATCTGCTTGGGACAGCTGTGTGACCTGACCCCACTTTCACTCTGAGTGATTGACAAGTGAAATGAATGTGAGAACCGCTGGCATTTCCTGTATATTGTTTTCGAGATTGTTACATTATAGGATAACGTGTAGCATCCGTTGCATGTTCATTGGTGACACGTTCTATCGGCGCTAGAGCGGAGCTTGTAACGCGAATAACTTACATTTTTATATAGCGCCAGGGATCTTCCCCTTATCATAGTGTCAGAATGCCTGATTACTTGGGGTTGCGTATATGCCTAAGGTGTCATTTTTTTGAGCCGGTGTGACCCGCGGTTAGGTCCGTTAAATAATGTAGGACTAGGGTTTAAGCTAGAATTGAGATTCTCTTATTAATCACATCCTGCTCACCCCCTTGACGTCGCTGCCATGTTTGGGGTAAATCCCATCGATTTGTGATTCATGATAAATACCCGTAGGGCATTGCATGAGCGCCCATCACAGACTCGCAGATAGAGTGGGTTATTAATATTTTCCCAGCTCGTTTCGCTTCATAAAGTACGCCAAATTGAAGTCTGTATGCGCAGCTTGACATGTTACCTCGGCAGAATTTTTTTTTCCCCGAGAAGATTCGTTCGCGAATTGTTTCACGTCACCATTCATTAGTGCGTCATTCGGTCGCATATCATTAAATGTTAAATTTAATGTAGTATTTGAAATAATTTTGTATTACTTCTATAACTTGTTTATTGCATTTGTGTAAAATGAACGTTAATTTCCGTGTTTGGCACCCATGTTCGGTCTGTGTGAGGTCACTTTCACTCTCATTCTTCTCTGCGTTACGACGATTGGTTCAAGTAATTCCTTGCGGATGCCTTTGTCATTTCCCTTATTTACCCTCCTGTCTATCAGAGACGGTTAGCAGTTCAAGCTAGGTCTATGCGGACCGCTGTTACCGTCTCTCTCTCCTATTTTTTCTTAACTTTGTGAAAGTAAAACACAACATGAAAAAAATCGGCTAGTGGCGCTTAACATCCCCTCTTCTATGCTGTCTTTCTTCTCTCTTACTATCTTGGCCCTTATGTGTATAATCTTGTTCACGATATCTGTCATAGTACCGAAGGAGTCCCTGCTGCAGAAACGGTCACCTTCGGGCACTGTGGAAAACGTCACCGGGAGATCGCCAGATACCGAGAAAGACTAGGATAATTACGCCCGTCGATCCAGTGAAGGACCAGGAACTCGCCAGAGCAGGTACCAGTCGACCCATAATGCTGTGAACTTGCCTGGAAGCCGCAGATCCACTCATCCTTCAGGAGCTCGAAGAGGACGCTTCCTTCCGGACGCCGTGATCCTGACTAGGACAACGAGGAGGTCGGAAGGACCTGGATGAGATCTGCAGGAACGTGCATTGGGCGAGTAAGCCTCCGAGTTAGGCCTGGTCGAGGACTACGAGGACGAATCCGAAGTCAAGGAGGACCTGTGCGAGACCTTCGAGGACGTGTGGATGTCGAGGACGAACGGATTTACCAGGGACCAAGATGAAGATGACAACAGGGACGAGCAGCTACGACGATGCACCAGGGACATTACATGCAAGAACGAAGTGTTTACAAGTCAAGAACCAGCCAGGTTGGGTCACCCTTGGGGCAAATATCAGACGCCTCGAGGGCAAGGCGTGAGTAGGTGACCGAGCAATATAAGTATGTATAAATAGCTTCCACGTGGCGTACAAAAGCACGTATACACGTGGCTTCACCGCAGGCGCCCCAACGTGCCCCACGCCCCCACACCAGTACTTAAGGCTCAGGATGACCCAGGTCAGTCTCAGTCCTTTCAGAGAGTCTTGCCGATCGCTTCGGGTCAGGCTGCGCCCGCCCTCCGGGCAGACCAAGCACTTAGCCTTACGAAGACTTGTATCCGTGTGAAGATCTGTGTTGCTTACGCTTCTCAATAAAAGAGGTTAAGCCAACCGTCCGTTTAACTACCCCTGCTAAACCATATGTTTAAGGTGTCATTTAAATACCCTTTACACACACACACATATATGTATGTATGTATATATATGTATGTATTTATGTGTATATACATATATATGTGGCACTGAACTCTCTCTCTCTCTCTCTCTCTCGCTCTCTCGCTCTCTCTCTCTCACACACACACACACACACACACACACACACACACGGGCGCGCGCGCGCACACATACACACACGAATACAAACACACACTCACACACACACACACACACACACACACACACACATATATATATATATATATATAAAAAAAAAAAATTATTGGTTCCATCACTGATGGTTTTTGACGCCTTCTACATATATCACTTCTCTTATGTGTGTGTGTGTGTGTGCGTGTGTGTATGTATATGTATATATATATGTGTATATACACACACATATATACATAATGTATATGTATATATACACGTACACACACATACATACATGTATATATATGTATATATATATGTATGTATGTATGTATATATATATATATACATATATATCATCATCATTTGGGAGCTAACACCGGCAGGGGCTCATAGCCGCATCCACCCTTTGCTTCCACCTACAAGGGTCCCTCATGGCGAGCCGCCAGGCAGGGGCCCGGCCCATCCCTAGTTCCTCGCGACAGGTTTGATCGATCTGCCCAAGCCACGACCTTCTCGGTCGTCCCACAGGCCTCCTTCACCCAGGGTTGTCACGGACAGAGACAACCTGATGGGCAGGGTCATCCTGCGGGCATCTGCTACAAGGCACAAGGATCTGCTACAAAAGGCATCAAGACGAGATTCCAGAGCACAAGATAGCATCCAAGTTAGTAAATATAGTAAAGCTGGCAGTATCTGGGCCTTGAAAACACGTAGCTTGGTCCTTCAGCACAAGAACCGGCATCTCCAAATACTCTTGTCGAGAGATTTCATGACCCCTGCTGTCAGGCCAATCCGTCTAATGACATCCTGATCTGACAGCCCAGAGTCGTGAACTGCATTACCGTGGTGTATAAAACTCCCTGTGACTTCGATGTTTTCACCACAAGCATGTACGGACTGCACAGTGCCTGTATACAGGTTTGCTATTAATCCAACAATCCTTGTTGGAATTCCTCTTAGGCTCAGGATCTCCCAGAGTGATTCGCGATGCACCGTATCAAACGCCTTCTTGAGGTGCTCTACAATGACTCGAAGCGCCAGGATGCGGTCTATTGTGGACTTACCAGGAGTGAATCCAGATTGCTCCAGCCATTGGTGCCTCAGCAGGTGGTATCTGATATGTCTCAGTAGGATGTGTGCGAGTACCTTGCCTGGTATACTGAGTAGTGTAATGCCTCGGTGATTGCTGCAGTCCCACCGATCCCCTTTCCACTTCTAGAGAGGAATGACCACACCCCTCAGCAGGTCATGGGGAATGGTACCAGTGTGCCAGATGGCAGACAGGACTGCATGCAAGCCCCTTGCCATAGGTTCTCCACCAGCCTCTA
>NC_061833.1:3932992-3935492 GCF_019202785.1 Penaeus chinensis
AACGGACAGAACGTACCTGGTTGTATAAAATATAAAGATTAGGAAAGTTAGGAAAAGGTGGACAGATTACATCACAGATCTATATTCAGTTGCAGATAGAAGAAGGAATGCTGACAAGTAGGAAGAGGATGCCTTGGCAATCGATAACAAGAGAAGTTAGAGACGCGATGAAAAACACGAAGAAAGTTAATGCAGTAAAAAATGGCAAGATAGTAGTTGAACTGATAGAAACTTTGGGATATTTAAGGCTTGATAAGACCACTGCAATTGCTAATCACGTGTTTAACTCTGAGGACGTTCCTGGGGAAATGCTTGGATCTATCTTTATTGCTATACCAAAAAAGCCAGGGACAATTGCAATTGCAAAACACAAAGAACAATGAACCGCATGAGCAAGGAAACAAACATCGGAATAAGAGTAGAGAATGATCAGCTTGCAGAGAATAAGGATTTGTATATATGTTACACTGGCTATGTAAAAGCATTCAGTTGTGTGAAACATGACAAACTGACAGAGTTGGTAGAAGGTTAGAGACAGATGAAAAAGATCTTAGATCAATAGGGAACTTGTACTATGGCCAGAAAGTTGCCATCATGATTTAATGAGAATTGTGTGAATGGGAAGACATATAGAAAGGGTTCGAGAAGGCTGCAATGTATCACCAGATTTGTTCAATCTGTATTACGAAGAAGCTCTTAGTTAGGACCTTCGAGTGTGTCGATCTGGAGGAAACAAATTAATGTAACTTGCGCAGATGATATAGCGTCGTATGCAGACAGTGAGGAAATGCTTAGACGTTCTTACAATGGAAAGCGAGAGCATCGGTTTGATGATAAATTGTCCGGAAAAATATATGTGATGGGTACCAGCAAAAAGGCAGAGATTCCGGAATGTCATGTGACGGAGAATGGGGAGCAAAAAGGGTAAGTGGATAGATTCAAATACTTAGGCAGTTGGATAACATGGGATGGAAGATCAGGTATAGACATTTCATGTAGAATTGGTCGCGTATTTATATATATATATATATATATATATATATATATATATATATGTGTGTGTGTGTGTGTGTGTGTGTGTGTGTGTGTGTGTGTGTGTGTGTATAAGAGTTAGAAAGAGAGAGAGAGAGAAGAGAAATGAATCATTTTTTTACTACATTTTCTTCTTTTTTTTTCTTGTTTTTCCCCCTAGAATTATGTTAATTCTTATCTAAGAGAGCGAAAAAAAAAGAAACATTTTTAATGGGTAATTGCTCTGCCGAAGAAAGGTGGGGATAGTCAAATGTGCATAATTAAATCATAATTGTGAAAAAAGAAAATTGTTAAAAAGAGTCGGTGACATAGATAATGAAAGCATACTTAATACTACTGGAAAATATAGATGAAGCTTCAATCTGTAGTTAAGCCACATCGATTTTAATCTGTACCACAGATGTATAGATAATGATTGATGTAGTGATAACAGCCATAAGAAAATCCTAATCAATCAAAATTTGAATCACGTGTAATTACATAGTTGTTAAGCACAGAGAGAAAGCATTTAGCGATGGATAAAAGTTGTTAACATCAGTCACTCGTTCTAAATAATCCTCATCTTTAGTCTTAGCTAAACACATATATGTTTCTATCAGAACACAATTAATCAAACCAATCATCTCAAATCACAGATAATTAAAGAGCAATTTCCTTTCTTAATGAACGGAGAGTCAGTGGGCGAGCGAGGGAGCGAGATACAAGGCCTGTGCAGGGGAGCCCGGGGGGAGGAGGAGGAGGAGGAGGAGGGGGAGGGGTGAACACATGGGGTTGCCGTCACTCACAGGCGTCGCTAGGGGAGATGGGGAGAAGGGGAGAGGGGGAGGGGGAAGGAGGGGGAGGGGGAAGAGGAGGAAGAGGGGAGATGGAGAAGGAGGGGAGAGGGGGAAAGACAAGGAGATAGGGAAGGAGGAGATGGGAAGAGGAGGAAGAGGGAAGATGGAGAAGGAGGGAAGAGGGGGAAAGACAAGGAGATAGGGAAGGAGGAGATAGGAAGAGGAGAAAGAGGGGAGATGGGGAGAAGGGGGGAAGGAAGGGGAGGGGGAAGAGGAGGAAGAGGGGAGATGGAGAAGGAGGGGAGAGGGGGAAAGACAAGGATATAGGGAAGGAGGAGATGGGAAGAGGAGGAAGAGGGAAGATGGAGAAGGAGGGAAGAGGGGGAAAGACAAGGAGATAGGGAAGGAGGAGATAGGAAGAGGAGAAAGAGGGGAGATGGGGAGAAGGGGGGAAGGAGGGGGAGGGGGAAGAGGAGGAAGAGGGGAGATGGAGAAGGAGGGGAGAGGGGGAAAGACAAGGAGATAGGGAAGGAGGAGATAGGAAGAGGAGAAAGAGGGGAGATGGGGAGAAGGGGAGAGGGGGAAGGAGGGGAGAGGAAGAGGGGAGATGGTGAAGGAGGGGATAGGAAGAGGAGAAAGAGGGGAGGTGAGGAGAAGGAGAGAGGGGGAGGGAGAAGGAGGGGAGAGGAAGA
>NC_061833.1:3945492-3947992 GCF_019202785.1 Penaeus chinensis
GGGAGGGAGGGAGGGGGAGGGAGAGAGGAGAGAGAGAGAGAGAGAGAGAGAGAGAGAGAGAGAGAGAGAGAGAGAGAGAGAGAGAGAGAGAGAGAGAGAGAGAGAGAGAGAGAGAGAGGTGAAGGAGGGGGGGGGGGTGTATGAATATGAGATTAAAGCCCTAAACACACATTCGAACGCAAGAATAGCTTTATTTCTATAATGCACCTCTACATTTTCTGTCGCACCCGAATCTAGAGCACTTACATAATAACTCAAACCAGAAAAAAGGAGAGGGAATAAAAGAACCGAGAGACAAGAAAACAAAAGAGAGATTGAAGCCGCACGCACACATCCGAACAAATGATCAGTTTGTTTACACGAGTCACCTGACTTGCGAGTGACATGGTACGTCACGTCGCCTATTTACCCCTTTTTGTGACCTCACATTACGTCTAATTTGTTTCTAGGGATTGATTGGTGTAGTGTGGAGACACTGTAAGGTGAATGAGACTGAAAAAATAATACGAGGGATGTGTAAATAGTTGGAATAAGCATAGAGCTGAAGGAAAAGTTTATATATTTTTTTTTATTTTAGCAATCGCACCTTAGAAGTATCTTAAACATTTTATATGTACGGTGTATGGTTTGATCTTTGTCATTTGTTTGTCGTGGTAGTGCTGCTGACTAGGAGGCTGAAATGCATATGAAAATAATTCGTTGTTGATAGATGCATTTTAAATAGGCGCTCTGACATACCGGTAGTGGTATTCATGTTAAATCGTTCTTCAAAGTAAATTTATTACACTGATTGCTACATATATTGTTTACCTACCAATGAGATATTATAACTCGCCTTTATAACATTTTCATAATTAGCTGATCATAAGTTTCTAGATTATCTGGACCTCATGGAGATAATTTTTCTTATCTAAAAGACAGTCATAGGGTGTGTGATCAAAGTTACTGGGTTTCAGGGGTATTAATCGGTTTGTTTATTTTGCTTATTGCATATAGCTGTTTAGGATGATAATGCTGTTTGACAGTAGCAGGTAAGATAGAGCTCAGAATGCTTCCTTTCTCAATATGTTCAAGTGAGGTCTTTGAGAGCTATAAATCTTTAAAAAAAAATAGGATTATGGGTTGATATGTAGAAGAGGGTTTGGGTTACTTTCGAAACAATTTTGATATTTTTCTGCATGAAAGCCACTGCTTTCAACAATTCTAGGTATTGTTCCATCTGCAAATGAATCGTTGAGGAGATATGATCACCATCTCCATCGACAATGTTGATTCGATAGTCCCAATGGCAGGGGAGGGCATGAAGTATATCAGGGAAATTATGGGGTAAAACAGGACCCCCATGGTTGTTAAACAAAACATCCTAACCCAACATCCAACGTAACCTAACACTGGGGTATATATTCCCTAGCTAGGGGGCACTGCCCCCTGGACCCCTGTGGTAATATATGCACCTAGCCAGGGGGCTACGCCCCCTGGACCCCTGTAGTAATATATATTCCTAGCTCTGGACCCCCGTGATAGTATACACGTCTGCAATTCACCCTCGCATTGTAAACAAGATGAGCAACTTAGCCAAAATTGGGGGACCTTCTCTGTTCTCTGCACTCTTGGGACACATATTGCTTTAGAAGAACTTTGTCTTGGTTTGTACTGTTCTGTCATTTCATGTAGGTTTTATTACCCAACTCTACCACTACCTTATACTACATATTGTCCGGATTATGTGTAGTATTTGGGGAACTTCCCAGTGATTGTATTTGGGGAACTTCCCAGTGGTTGTATTCAAATTATCAAGCTTTCTGTTGCAAACTTCTTGCATTGAGTGATCAAGACCTGATCTCAAGCACTAAACTGACCTCACAATTCACTGGGACTCTAATTCATATATTACCACAAACATGATTATAATATTTTTTTTGTTATCGGTGCCTTTTCTTCCATGTTTATATATTATATATATTTTTGGGGTAATAGTATACTTTTAAAAATATATATTTAAACAGTTATTTACAATAATCTCCTGTGCGTGTTTTCTTTGCTGGAATCTTTGACAGCTCAGTAAGCCTTCATTCCTTGACAAGCATAGGCAAGAAATGTTTTGTTTATAGTATTGTATCATTTACAGGCCATTTGTAAGAAAATATAGTGGTCATGCAGAAGAACTCAAGTGTATCAAGTGTCATAAAAAATGTAATTAGATACCAAGGAATTCAGACAATTGGTTGAAACAAGAGAACTTTCAGTGTTTTTACAAATTATATGTGGTAATTCTTTACAGTATACTGCACTTGATAGAGACTCCAGGCCACAATTATTTCAACAATTTAAGTTGCCATGAGCGCTGGCCAAGGAAAGGGTTGAAGAGGTGTTGGTAATTCTCTACGGTACAGATGCACTTGCTAGAGTCCCAAACACCACATCACAAAATTTATTCAACAATCCAAGTTGCCTTATCTGAGTGAGCAATGCCCGAGGGGAGGGGTGAGGGGGCTTCTGC
>NC_061833.1:3955492-3957992 GCF_019202785.1 Penaeus chinensis
TTTTGTAAGTATAGCTTGTTCATAATTCCCTCATGTATATTTGAAATGCTTATCATTTATACAGGCAGACACACACACATAAACATACACATACTCATACTCATACACATACACATATACATATACATATACATATACATATACATATACATATACACACAAGTGTGTGTGTGTGTGTGTGTGTGTGTGTGTGTGTGTGTGTGTGTGTGTGTGTGTGTGTGTGTGTGTGAATGTCTGACTAACTGTGACTGACTGTGATGTCATAATTACGCTTTACTCTGAGGGACTATTAAGAAAAATCAAGATTAGGTATTTCAAAGCCAACCATGTCTGTGTGCTTCCAGCAACACCATGCAACTTGATCCACCAACAGTGGGCACCCTAGATGCACAATGGAGGAAGATGATCAAGTAAATGTCACTCAAAACTATAAAGCAACGTGCTATATGAAAGACAAATAGGGAGCTTGCTTTGAAGTACATGAATGCTATGAAAACCATTTGATACCCAGTGGCATCACCCCTTATATGGGTTTCAGAAGGGGGCATAGCTGGTAGTTAGTTGTCACATTCCCCCCACTGTGAGTCATTTTCTTTGTTGTTTTTTTTATTTTCATTATTTTTTTTTCTCTCTTTTCTTTAACAATTCATAAATACTACAAGGTATGTGAGCCCCTTTTGTTCTGCTGGCAACAGCACACAGACTGTCAGAAATCGATGGGCAGTTTGAGTAGATGCACAGCAGCAGTATTGGGGAGTTGATGGATGTCGGGCCCGGCAGAAATCCTGGACGTGATGTTTCTACCTTCGGTGAGGGCCATGGTGTTTCCCAAAGCTGGAGCCATTATACTTCATCCAGGATAACAGCCCTATCCACACGAGCAGTGTCGTGAAGACATGATTTCAGCAACACCCCAAAGATTACACTGTGCCGCATCCACTGAAATTGCCAGATCTCAGTCTCATTGAGAATGTTTAGGTAGCCATGGGTAGAGACTTCTCCCAAGATCATACTCGCAATCACCATATCATCTTTGCCCAAGCAATTAGGGCATAAGAGCGATTGCACTTTGCAGATGGACACCAGTTAACACCAGAGTTAGTGGGATCCAAACCATTAGACTTGCCTGCATTCGCCAAGCTGGTGGCAGTAACACGAAATATTAATAGTGTTATATATTTCAAAACCCTAATTTTTTTTAATGTAGCTGAGCAAAGTGGGGGAAAAATAAAGAAAAATTAGTTATTTTAGGGGCATTTTAAGCTACAACTGGATCTGTATAGGTGTAATTAGTAAAAAAAAAATTTAATTGTGGCCTTTGGGGGCAAACAGTTTAGGAGGGACAAATGCATACATACATACACACATACACACATACACATACACACATACACACATACACACATACACACATACACACATACACACACACACACACACACACACACACACACACACACACACACACACACACACACACACACACACACACACACACACACACACAGACACCCCCTCTCCCAAATGATGCCCATCTCAGGGATACCAGTATGAGGTTGAGGTCACAGTATTTTTAACAACCATCTTCATCATTGTATGATATTGTTCAGAAAGAGTAAAGATACTTTTTTTAGCGAGTGTACATACACATGATTATTAATAGATTCAGTTGATAAAACCTAAGGTAATCTGTATATTTTTCCTCTTAATTTTCATGTTACCTACTACTACAATGTTGTTTTTTTTTTATGTATCCATGCATGTGAAATGAGAATTATTATTTAAAATATCTATAACACTACATTTCTCCTTTTACAGTGTTCATGGTATATGTGGCTGTGGTGGTTGCAGCATCTCTGCTCCTCATCATCCACTTTGGGCCTCGCTATGGTACTCGAAATGTTACTATCTATATCGCCATCTGCTCTCTAATAGGCGGGTTCTCTGTCCTTGGGTGTAAAGCCATCGGGTTGGCTGTGAAGGTGAAGTAAAATTGTGTTGGTGTATTTTGGTGTGACTTGAAGGTGCAGTGTGATTAAAAGTTAAATTTATATAAATTTAGAGGTGTAGGATTTTTGTTAGACAAATTGTAAATAGAACAACAAAATGAAGAAGGAGCAAATGCAAATATCATGAAGACCTTTTCACTTTATTACTTCTTTAGTGCATGTATTTCCAAACTCTACTTTTACAGAAACCTTACTCTAAAGTTTAAAATATGTTTTGATTCTATAGTTTTCCATATATTTCTTTTTAATTTTTTCCAGAGTATTTACAATCTGTAAGATATGTTAACATAAGTGAATGCACTGTATTTGACTGTAATCAGTAAGGAGATACAAGAAAACCGGCAGTAATGGTTGTCTCTTCTCCCTCATACAGGAGACCATACAAGGGAAGAATGAATTCACCAACTGGATTACCTGGTTTTCTCTAATGAGTCTCATAGTATGTGTTTGCACACAGATGAACTACCTAAACAAGGTGAGGGTGTATGCAT
>NC_061833.1:3985492-3990492 GCF_019202785.1 Penaeus chinensis
CTCCTTTTAATTCCTCTCTCTTCCTTTCCTTCATTTATCCCATTCCTTTTCTTTCCCTCCTTCTTTTCCTTCTTTATTTCGTCTCCTCTTATTCTTCTCCTTTTAATTCCTCTCTCTTTCTTTCTTTCATTTATTCCATTCCTTTTCTTTCCCTCCTTTTCCTTCTTTATTTCGTCTCTCTTATTCTTCTCCTTCTTTTAATTTCTCTCTCTTTCTTTCCTTCATTTATCCCATTCCCTTTCTTTCCCTCCTTCTTTTCCTTCTTTACATCGTCTCCTTTTATTCGTCTCCTTCTTATTCTCAACCGACAAAAATGAAAAGACGATATTGAACTTTATTGAACAGTTTCCTATTCCGATGATGTGTTGTAATGTGCTATCACGTTTTTTATATAAATATATCCTAGTTTAATATATAATCTAACTTTAGTTTATATTATCGTGGGTAATATATCAAAGCCAATTCAAAATGGGCACGTCCTTACGATCCACGGGGGTAGGAGGGGGTAGGGGGGTCGGGTAAGGGGTGGGGTGGGGGGCAATATCGAACTGTCATTAATACCTCATGAGCGAAAACCTAAATTATATAAATCAGTGGAGAGATATACATGCTGATATCATGCGAAGATATCTTAAACTATGTGGATCAATATGAGAAAAAAAAGAAGTGTTGATTCTTTACCATCCGCTGAAAAAAGTGTGAGTATTCACAAGGAAAAATTACTGTGTGCATATTTGTATTATGAGTGTGCGTGTGTGTATGTGTGCGAGAGAGAGAGAGAGAGAGAGAGAGAGAGAGAGAGAGAGAGAGAGAGAGAGAGAGAGAGAGAAAGAGAGAGAGAGAGAGAGAGAGAGAGAGAGAGAGAGAGATTGAGAGAGAGAGAGAGAGAGAGAGAGAGAGAGAGAGAGAGAGAGAGAGAGAGAAAGAGAGAGAGAGAGAGAGAGAGAGAGAGAGAGAGATAGAGAGAGGGGGGGGGAGAGAGAGAAAAAGAGAGAGAAAAGAGAGAGAGAGAGGGAGAAAGAGAGAAAGAGAGAGAGAAAGAGAGAAATATAGAAAGAGAGAGAGAGAGAGAGAGAGAGAGAGAGAGAGAGAGAGAAGATAGATAGAGAGAGAGAGAGAGAGAGAGAGAGAGAGAGAGAAAGAAAGAGAGAGAAAGAGAGAGAGAGAGAGAGAGAGAGAGAGAGAGAGAGAGAGAGAGAGAGAGAGAGAGAGAGAGAGAGAGAGAGAGAGAGATTGAGAGAGAGAGAGAGAGAGAGAGAGAGAGAGAGAGAGAGAGAGAGAGAGAGAGAGAGAGAGAGAGAAAGAGAGAGAGAGAGAGAGAGAGAGAGAGAGAGAGGGGGGGGAGAGAGAGAAAAAGAGAGAAAAAAGAGAGAGAGAGGGAGAAAGAGAGAAAGAGAGAGAGAAAGAGAGAAATATAGAAAGAGAGAGAGATATATATATATAGAGAGAGAGAGAGAAAGAGAGAGAAAGAGAAAGAAAGATAGAGAGAGAGAGAGAGAGAGAGAGAGAGAGAGAGAGAGAGAGAGAAAGAGAGAGAGAGAGAGCGAGAGAGAGAGAGAGAGAGAGAGAGAGAGAGAGAGAGAGAGAGAGAGAGAGAGAGAGAAAGAGAGAGAGAAAGAGAAAGATAGAGAGAGAGAGAGAAGAGAGAGAGAGAGAGAGAGAGAGAGAGAGAGAGAGAGAGAGAGAGAGAGAGAGAGAGAGACAAAGAAAGAGATAAGAAGAGAGAGAAGAGAGAGAGAGAGAGAGAGAGAGAGAGAGAGAGAGAGAGAGAGAGAAAGAGATAAAGAGAGAGAAAGAGAGAGAGAGAGAGAGTGATATTCCTGAGTGATTGTTGACGTCATAATACTTTTGCTCAGACATGCATTTCATAACATGCGCTATTTTAATGGCACCGAATGCGCACTCCTAGGTTTCGCTAACTTGTTAGATATTCTGTTAATAAAATCTCCTACAGGTAATATGACATCGAAACCGCAGGCTTGCAGATAATAACGTGGTGACTTATGACTTTGTGTTTTAAATCTATAACGATGATCGATCCAACTCACGATTTCTCGTATTCTGGCTCCTTAGTACAGTCAGTTTATACAGGACAGCGTGAGAGAGAAATCTGATACTAAACATTATATTCAAGTACATAAATGCCAAAGTTTTCATCTATTAAAAAATATTACACATGACGAAATCAAATTATCTCCGTCCCTTGCGATTGAATGGTGTCCCTGACGATTTTGATGCAGTTGATACCACGATTTAGCAAAACGAATCCATTAAGCACAGCGAAACACAAAGCAGAAAAGAGAGAGAGAGAAAATTTCGTCCGGCAATTTGTAATGGATACTCCTGTCTACGCTAGCGATGAGGGGCATTCAATGTTCTCTGATTCGCAATGGGGCGGCGTCACGCGTTCTTAAACCCCGAAGTCTTTGTTCTCTATTTATGGATCTGGACGTCGTAAGGGAGAAGCAGCAGGAGGAGGAACACGCTGCATCTGAGAGGGAGGAAGGGAGGAGGAGAGGAGGGAGAGGGAGGGAAGGAGGGAGAGGGAGGGAAGAAGGGAGAGGGGGAGGGAGGGAGAGAGAGTGGGGAGGAGGGAGAGAGAGAGGGGAGGAGGGAGAGAGGGAAGGGAGGAGGGAGAAAGGAAGGGAAGGAGGGAGAGAGAGGAATGGAAGGAAGGAGGAAAGAGAGAGAGAGAGACAGAGAGAGAGAGAGAGAGAGAGAGAGAGAGAGAGAGAGAGAGGGGGGGGGGAGGGAGGAGAGAAAGAGTGAGACAGGTATAGAGGGGGGGTGGGAGAAGACCGACAGAGAGAGACAGATAAACAAACAGAGAGAGAAAGAGAAAAGAGCAGCACATAGACAGAGCTAGAGAAAGGCACACAAGAGGGAGGTGGGGAGGGGAGGGCAGAAAGAGAGAGGGTTCACAGAGAAGGCGTAGAGAACGAGAGCATGAGGACCACCAACACCAGACGGCCGTGGCAGCAACAAAGAGAGGCGTTCTTGAAGAAATTCGCAGAAGACAAAGGCGATCCGGATGTATCCGTATGCACGGCTGTTCGGATGTTCGTGTCGACCGGTCGGTTATCTTTCGCACGTTTTCTATTTTTTTCCTTGGCTCAAATTGAAAAGAAATCTGATAGATTCATTCCCTGGCTACGCAGTTTGGTCTGAATGAAGAAAGAAAAATTGCTCTTCATAATCACTAGCTTCGCAAATATACGACACATGCGGGGGACAAAGAAGCGTTCGTGCAGGTGTGTGTCTTCACACTCCGTCTCACGAACCCGCCGTCCGTCAGCCACCTTAGCTTGGGAAGGAAGGGCAGCTCTCTTGCGTAAAGGCTGAGCTGATGCATATCTCTGGGATGCGGGATGGAAGGGTCTGCGCCAAGGGTTGGTGGGTTTTCAAGCGGGTATTGATAAAATCATAAGGGTTATGTATGTACGTCTGTGAGGTTCATGTGCGTAACTGTTTTGTATGTAAATACAAACTGATACTCATAAATCGCTATGGATTTTTCGATGAAAAGATCTGACATATGATCACTTTCATACACATTATTTTACGCAAGGTGACGAAATGTTTTGTAAATTAGAAATAAAATTGATCTTACGAACCATACATGTTTTACTTTGTTTCGCAATCACGTAGTTACACGAATGATAACAACCAGTCACAGTAACCAACTGGTAGTTTCTTAATTATATTCCGTGTCCTCGTTCTTGTTTCTGTTTATTCTGACTTCATATAATTTCAAATCGAATTTATGATCTAACTTCACCTGCTGTCTCATAAATCAACGAAAATGTCTTTATCATCACTGAAAATATATCTTATATACTACGTAGTTTTCAGTGTCAACGCCCAAGGATGTCTTTCCATCAGGCTTTCTCTTCGTTGCTTCTTGCACATTGCAGACACGGGTAATTGCAGTCTGTCTGCGTCTAAATTCCCTCTTTCCCTGTCATGTGATGCTTTCAGTTGGATTTAGAAAAAATATATATATGCCACACCTGTATATGGGATGGTGTTCAGTGGTGTTAAAAATCATCTTTTCCTTGTCGGTTGAGAGGAGGAAGAACATAAAAGATTAAAGAAGGAAAGGAGGGATGAATAATAAAAGTAGGTATACAGCGTATGTATACAGTAAAAATGCGTGTATGCTCGTATGTGTGTGTGCTTCCGTGTATATTTATATATACACACATACATACATACATACATAGATATATATATCTGTGTGTGTGTGTATGTGTGTGTGTGTGTGTGTGTGTGTGCATGTTAATACACACACATACACACACACACACACATATATATGTTAATATATATATATATATATATATGTTAATACTCACACACATATAAGTATATATATACGTAAGCATATATATATATATATATATATATATATATATATACACACACGTTCGCATATAAATATATATACATACACAAACACACACACACACACACACACACACACACACACACACACACACACACACACACACACACACACATACATATATATATACATATATACACCTACATATATACGGACTGTAGTTTCCTCCTACCCTTTCTGCTCGTATCGCGTTTTCCACTTTCCCTTGTCAGCGCAAGTCCATCAACTTCGTGTCCAGCGGGTCGGTCGGTATCCCGGTGCTTGCTTAGCTTTCACTACTTCGCACAATTACAGCTTAAGCATGAGACTGCCTACTGCAAGCATTCCTTTTCCTTTCCTGTTGCATCTCACTGCTGGTCTGTTCGCGAGGGGATGGGGTTGGCAGTTGCATAATTTTGTAACAATGATGGCACACGCATGTATTAAGGAATGTATAATGATAGGTATGAAGGGAGTAAAGAATTATATGCAGATAATTTTCTTTGTATGTGCTTGTGCAAATAGATGTGTATGTGTGTAAGAATATAAATACACATTTTGTGTGTGTGTGTGTGTGTGTGTGTGTGTGTGTGTGTGTGTGTGTGTGTGTGTGTGT
>NC_061833.1:4000492-4002992 GCF_019202785.1 Penaeus chinensis
CCTCCTCCACATATTACTGCTCCTCAATGGGTTTATCGACCCTCCCCCCCCCCCCCCCCGGAAGCTTCCATCGACCCTCGGGGAGAGATATCGCCCGGTTAGGTTAGTTTGGTTAGGTGTGGGACCCCTGATCGCTGTTATGATGTGTATTCTGTGGCAATATTCAGAGTTCTTGGTTAAACCGTATGCAATTCTGTATCTCTGTCTGGCTCTGTGTCTCCCTCCCTCCAAGTTCTTAAACCATCAACAATCTCTCTCTCTCTCTCTCTCTCTCTCTCTCTCCCTCCCTCCCTCCCTCCCTCCCTCCCTCCCTCCCTCTCTCTCTCTCTCTCTCTCTCTCTCTCTCTCTCTCTCTCTCTCTCTCTCTCTCTCTCTCTCTCTCTCTCTCTCTCTCTCTCTCTCTCTCTCTCTCTCTCTCTCTTTCTCTCTCTCTTATCGTATATATGTATATATATATATATAAATACGTATGTGCATATATATATACACACAAATAATTAATATATACATAAATATATATGATATATATATAAATATATATATATATATATATATATATATACACATGTATACACATACATGTGTTTATTATCATTATTATTGTTGTTATTATTATTATTATTATTATTATTATTATTATTATTATTATTATATATATATATTACATCACTCCATCCGCTGTTATTATCTTAATAGTATGAGTAACAGGAAAAAGGTACTTCAGTATTGATATAGGTACTTCAGTAAACCGTATGTATAAGGTCTCATGACGCATCTGCCAGGCCGCGAACAATAGTTCATTGGAAATACAAATTAACGTCTTTAAACAAGAATGGAAATAGAAAGATGGAAAAAAGGTTAATCCTTGCTTCATCAAATGGTAAAAGATTTAATAATTCTGTAGAATCGTATTCAGTGTGACATTTTCACACTGGAATCGGTTTCGTCTATATCGCATTTTACAAGGTCAATGAATCAATTATAAAAGACAGTCATTTTACTGTTATTCAAGATATTAAAACGTAATGTAACTCGGCATCTTTGATAACTTAGTATCACACATCCGGACTTATATACAGGACATTTCAAATGCATTAGTCAGCAGTAAGATTTAGCAAATATATCAGCCTGCCCCGTATTTTTTTTCCCTTTCTTTGTGTTAATATTCAGTTACTTTTCCTTTTCCTCTTTACGTGATGTGGCGGTATTTAAAGAGGAAAGACAAATGAAGAGCATAATATAATGAATATTCTAAATTCAACGGACACCTGCGAGATAATCTGAACTTATCAGGTTATCGGTTGAATAACTAACGGTCCAATTATTTGAAGACTTCTCAAATCTTTTTTTTTTCTCTTTTTTTTTTTTGATAGACGTGGCGGTATTTTGAAAATTAAATCAAATGAAATGCAATAAAATAAGGAATGTTGAGATTTTGAAAATATACATATTCACCGACCCGATATAAAAGGGAAAAAAAAGAAAAAGAAAGAAAAAAACTGCCATGCTGTTATCCTCACCACAGACTTAGCAACAACTTTTGAAAGATTAATTTAGATACTGTCAGCGCAGTCTTTAAATATGGCCTAAACTCCCGTGTCTTATCGATCAGCAACGTAGAACTGCCGCTGGCTTGTAGGTTGCGTAAGGTATTGCAATATTCAGTGCAACTCGTAAATCGGAGAACGAAAAAATAATGAATGTCTGCAATAGATTTTTTTTTTTTTTTTTTTTAAATGTTGTTCATGATGCGTTCGTGACTTTTCTCTTTTATTTGTGTCGGTACTGATTATATCTGTTGATGCAGTTGGTAATAGTTGTAATAATGATTATGTGATGATACTGGTGTAAATATTATTTATTATTGTACTTTCAGGTTAATTCATCATTGCCATCATAGCAATTATAAAATAACATCACTATCGGTACAAATACTTAATACAACCGCCATTAACATTAAAATTATATTGAACACTTAATCACCATCACTATCATCATCATCATCACTTTTCAACAGTATCACCATCATCACTACCGCCATCAGATACGTCCATGCGTTCCTAAACCTGCAATCATACACTGACCTTGCAATAACCTTGCCGTAAATCGAGTGTGATTTTCTGCATTATGTATGGGACAAAAGGGAGATCTTTGCAACAATGTGTTCACCTGACTGGCACGAGAAAATGGCTTGGAAACTGTCTGGGATTTCGTGATAGCATTTTTTTTATTGTTGTTTGTCTTGTTCGTTGTTATTTTTCCTGGAGTTCGCTGTGGCATTTTATTGATATATGATTTAAAGGTGGTACTATCGTCGTAGTCATCGTCATCACGTAATCATCATCATCATCATTATCATATCATCATCATCATATCATCATCATCATCATCATCATCATCATCATCATCATCATCATATCATCATCACTACTACTACCACCACCACCATTCCCACCACCACCACCACCACCACCACCACCACCCACCACCACCACCACCA
>NC_061833.1:4005492-4027992 GCF_019202785.1 Penaeus chinensis
CGTGAGAAAGAAGTATTTACAGGGAGGTTGTGGCAGGCCATGGCATGTTAGTAGCTGGAGCAGCCATGTTCAACATCGGTTTTCTTATATTTCCCCCCACAGTTCAGTTTCCACCCCGGAATATACTCCTTGGCGAGAGATAAGGCAGTTAGATTGAAATAATAAGCCTGTGCAATTTACCCTTTGGCTTGTGCGTCGGGTTCTTGTAGGGAGAGGCTTGTAGATAGGCCTATACGAGCGAGAGAAAGTCATTGGTAATTTTGAGTTCCTAAGAAGGTTTTTTTTTAACGAAACATGAAAAACAGGATTATTATGTAGTGATATGGCTTGTGAAAGTGATGTTATGTACGTAACATTGTGTGACATGTCCAAGAAATGTATTGGTATGTAGGCCTATTTTCAAATTTTTTTTGGAAGTGCTAGATGAATACTATTTTTGATATTGTTATTTTTAGTTAATGGAAGGTAATAAGTACTAATGAAAGGGAATACTTTTGTTATATATAGCCTATATACCTTTATATATATATATATATATATATATATATATATATATTTTTTTTTTTTTTTTTTTTTTTTTTCCCCCCCAGATCTGTGCATCAAGCAGGGTTGTAGTTACGACACTTCTCTCAGTTTGGCTATAGGTCACCAAACCTCCACTATATGTATTCAGGCAAGATAAAGCTAGTCGACCTTCCTGGTCATATCTTGTCATGTGAAGAAATAGTCCATACGTCATCTTACCAGAATATGTGTAGTGGAGGGTTGTTGGCCTTTGCCGTATCTTTCAGTCTGAAAATTATGCAATGAGGAGTTTTATGCAATTGATCTCAAATACATTTTTACATAACCGATATTTATTTCAGAGATTCTTCTGAAAATTCCAGTAATATAAGCCATTAAGAAATAGAAGATTGTAATATGTTACAAACAATTGTTGACACTGACTCGTGTTTGCGGGAGAAATGTTCATATTAGCGTTAGCAGCATAAGGCAGATGTTTGTTTCAGTTAATGAATTTAATTAGGAAGATCGTTATCTTTATGTCTAAAATGAGTTTTTTTCCTTTCAGAGTAAATCTTCCATGAAAGAAGACATGACACACGGAAACTAAAACCTGAGAGAGTATTCTTCAATTAGAAGCCTGGCATTTAAGCAAGTGTAGATGTCCTAAGATGGAGAGTGACAGATGCTACACCAGCAGAAGGGGAGGAACCAGTGTGGAAAAGCCAGAGTGTAGATAATGATGAGTGTTGTAGTGTGAGCAGAGTGAAGTGCAGTGCAGTAAAGTGAAGTGCAAAGAAGAGAAAAAATGGCTTGTGTGTGTACATACCCCTGTGCTAGCCTGACCCTATGAGAACTCTAACTTGCTTCAAAGACCATGGGTGACCAGGAGGCTCTGGCGAGTCCTGGTGTAGTGGAGGAGGGGTCATGGAGGACCTGGGGGGCTAGGAATAGCAGTTGGGAGGAGCTGATCCCTCATGTGGGGCAGGAGACCTCTGGACTGCTTTCATCTCAGGGCAGAAGCAGCAGCAGGAACCTCCCGTTGATATGCCGTCCCTGGCGGCTGTGGCAGCGGACCACATTGTGCTTCGCTGGCACACGCAAGTCCTGGAGGCGCTCCATGTTCTTCCTGGCAGTTCTAGTCTGTTTATTGGTGGTTTATTCTCTTATGGAGTCGCCTCACCGATCCTTTATGAGGTAGGGTGCACAGGGCAGCCTCTGCAGCACTTTTAAGAGTTGGCTGAAAGTTTGTTTCTTTTAGTTTATATAGGCTTTTTTCCCCCCTTCCTCTTCCTTTCTCTCTCTATCTCTAATTCTTATTTTTTCTCTCTCTTCCCTTCATTCTTTTTATCTCTTTTTTCCTCTCCCACACCCATTGTCCCTATCCTATTCCTATACCTGTTCTTATTATTTCTGTTTTGCCCTTATCTCCCTCTCCCTCCCTCCCCCTGTTTCCCTCCCTCTCCCTCCCTCCCCCTGTTTCCCTCCCTCTCCCTCCCTCCCCCTGTTTCCCTCCCTCTCCCTGTTTCCCTCCCTCCCTCCCTCTACCTGTTTCCCTCCCTCCTTCCCTCTCCCTGTTTCCCTCCCTCCCTCCCTCTCCCTGTTTCTCTCTCTCCCTCTCCCTCTCCTCCCTCCCTCTCTCTCTCTCTCTCTCTCTCCTCCTCTCACTCTCTTTCCCCCCTCTCTCTCTCCCCCCCTTCTCTCTTCTCTCTCCCTCTCCCTCTCTCCCTCCCCCCCCTCCCCCCCTCCCCTCCCCCCCCCCCCCCCCCCCTCTCTCTCTCTCTCCTCTCCCCCCCCCCCCCCCCCCCCCCCCCCCCCCCCCCTCCCTCTCACTCCCTTTTCTTCTCTCTCTCTCTCTCTCTCTCATCTCCTCTCTCTCTCCCTCTCTCCCTCTCCCCTCCCTTCCTCCTCCCTCTCCTCCTCTCTCCCTCCTCTCTCTCTCCCCTCTCCTCTCTCCTCCTCTCCCTCCTCTCTCTCTCCTCCTCCCCTCCTCTCACTCTCTCTCCTCTCTCTCTCTTCTCCCTTTTCTCTCTCACCTTCTCCTCTCTCCCTCTCCTCCTCTCATCGTCCCTCTCTCTCTCTCCTCTCTCCTCTCCTCTCCTCTCCTCTCACCACCCCCATCCCAACTCTCTCTCTTCCCCCTCTCTCTCTCACCTCCCTCTCCTCTCTCTCTCTTCTTCTCCTCTCTTCTCTCTCTCTCTCATCCTTCCTCTCCCTCTCTCCCTCTCTCTCTCCTCCCTCTCTCTCCCTCCTCTCTCTCCCCTCCCTCTCCTTCTCCTCCTCCCTCCCTCCATCCTCCCCCTCCTCTCCTCCCTCCCTCCTCTACTCCTCCCTCTCTCTCTCTCTCTCTTCTCTCCTCTCACTCTCTCCTCCTCTCTCCCTCTCTCTTCTCCCTCTCTCTCTCTCACTCTCCATCTCTCTCTCTCCTCTCTGTCACACCTCCTCCATCTCTTCTCTCTCTGTCCCTCTCTCTCTCTCTCTCTCTCTTCCTCCCCTCTCTCTCTCTCTTCTCTCACTCTCTCTCATCTCTCTCTCCTTCCTCCGTCACCTCCTCTCCTCTTCTCTCTCTCTCTCTCTCCACCCTCTCTCTCTCTCTCTCTCGTCAATTCATCAAAAAAACACCCACACCCACTCCTCCACCCTCCTCTCTCGCTCAAACTCTCACTCACCCTCTTCTCTCTCTCTCTACTTCTCTCACCTCTCCCTCCTCTCTTCTCCTCTCCCACTCCTCTCTCTCTCTCCCTCCCCCCCTCTACCTCTCTCCTCTCCTCTCTCTCTCTCCTTCCTCTTCTCTCTCTCTCCTCTCACCTCCCCTCACTCTCTCTTCTTCACCCACTCTCTTCTCCTCTCCTCTCTCTTCCCCTCTCTCTCCATCTCCTCTCACTCTCTCTACCTCTCCTCTCTCTCATCCTCTCTCTCTCTCTCTCTGTCACTCTCTCTCTCTCTCTCTCTCTCTCTCTCTCTCCTCTCACCCTCTCTCTCTCTCCTCTCACTCCCCTCTCCTCTCTCTCTCTCCTCTCTCCCTCTCCCTCCCTCTCCCCTCTCCCTCCTCTCTCCCCTCTCTCTTCTCTCGTCCCCCCTCTCCTCTCTCTCTCACTCTCTCTCCTCTCTCCCCCCCTCTCTCCACCCATCTCTCTCCCCTCTCTCCTGTCCCCTCCTCTCTTCACCTCCCTCTCTCTCTTCCCCTCCCCCCTCTCCTCTCCTCCTCTCCTCTCCTCACCCTCCTTCCTCCCCTCTCTCCTCCCTCTCTCTCCTCTCTCCCCTCTTTTCTCTCTTTCTCACCCTCTCTCCTCTCCCTCTCCCTCTCATCCCTCTCCCTTTTCTCTCCCTCTCCCTCTATCCCCTCCTCTCCCGACTACCTCTCTCTCTCTCCTCACCTCTCCTCCTCTCCCCTCTCTCTCTCTCTCTCTCCCTCTCTCCTCCTCTCCTCTCCTCCATCACTCTCTCTCTCTCTCTCACCCTCTTCCCCTCCCTCTCCACTCCTCTCCTCTCCTCTCACTCTCTCTCTCTCTCCTCTCCTCCTCTCCCTCTCACTCCTCCTCCTCTCTCTCACTCTCTCCACCTCCTCCCTCTCTCTCCTTCTCTCCTCTCTCCCTCCTCCTCTTCTTCCTTCTCTCCTCCCCCTTCTCCTTTTCACCACCCTCCCTCTCCCTCCTCTCCGCTCTCTCTCTCCTCCACTCCCTCTCTCTCTCTCCTCTCTCTACTCTCTTCTCCTCTCACCTTCTCCTCTCTCTCTTCTCCTCTCCTCCCTCTCTCCCTCTCCCACTCCCTCTCCTCCCTCCTCCCTCTTCTTCTCCTTTCCTCTCCCTCCACCCCTCTCCCTCTCTCCCCCTCTCCTCCCCTCCTCTCTCTCCCTCTTACCCCACCTCTCTCCTCCCACCCCTCTCTCCTCTCCTCCCTCCTCTCATCTCCTCCTTCTCTTCCTCCACTCCCTACCCCTCCTTCTCTGTCCACTACCTTCCATCTTCCCTTCCTCATCCTCTCTCTCTCCTTCTGTCATCTCTCCCCCTTCTCTCCTCTCTCCTCTCTCCCTCTCTCTCTCCCATCTCCCCTCTTCTCTCTTCCTCTTCGCACTCTCTCCTCTCCTCTCTCTCACCTCCTCTCTCTTCCTCCTCCTCTCCCTCCACTCCTCTCTCCTCCCATCTCTTCTCTACTCTCCTCGCCTCTCTCCTCTATTCCCCTCTCTCTCTCGCTCCCCCCCTCCTCCCCTCCATTTCTTCTCCTTTCTCCTCCTCTGCTTCCTCTCTTCTCTCCCTCCCTTCCCTTTCCTTTTCTCTCTCTCCTTCTCTCTCTCACTTCCCCCCTCTCTCCTCTCGCTCCCGCACCCTCCACTCCTCTCCTCGTTCTCTCCCTCTCTCCCTCCCCTACTCTCCTCTTCTCTCTCTCTCTCTCCTGCCTCTCTCCTCCACTCTCCTCCTCTCAAATCACCCCTCCACCTCTCTCTCCTCTCCTCTCCTCTCATTCTCCTCTCCCCCCTTCTTCCTCCCCCTCCACTTCACCCCTCCTCTCCGTCTCCCTCTCTCTCCCCTCCTCCCTCCTCTCCCCCCTCTCCATCTCTCTTCCTCTCCCCCACCCTTCATCTCCTCTCCCTTCCTTCCTCTCTCTCCTCTCCCTCTCTTCCTCTCCACTTTCCTCTCTTCCCTCTCTCTCCACTCTTTCTCCCTCACTCTCACTCTGCTCTCTTCTCTCTATTCTCCCCTTCTCCACCTTTACCTCCCCTCCATCTCATCTCTCCACTATCCCTCCTGTCTCACCCTCCCCCCTCCTCTCCTCTCCCTCTCCCTTCCTTCCTCTCTCACCCCTCCCTCTCCTCCCCCCCTTCATCTCTTCTCCCCCCACACCCCCCCTCCCCCCCCCCCTTCCCCCCTCCCACCCCCTTTTCTCTTACTCCTTCTTTTCCCCCAAACCCCCCCCCTCTCCCACTTTCCCCTCCAACCCCCTTCTTCTCCTCTCCCCTCCCTCTCCCCTTGCCCCCCTCTCTTTCTCCCTTTCTCCCCATCCCCCCTCCCCTCTCTTCCTCCCCTCTTCCCTCCTCCCTCCCCTCCTCTTTCCCTCCCTCTACTCCCCTCCCCTCTCTCCCTCTTTCTCCCTCTACTTTGGTGTTATAGTACTTGTTTTACTTGATAAAAACTTCTTGAAGAATTTCTGTATGTATATATATATTTACACCTTAAGTTATCACAATATATTCACACATTGCTCTGATAATGGTGCACATAATCACTAAGCACATGAATCAGAAACCGAGGATAAAGTATTAAGAACAACTTAAAAAAAAAAATTAAAAAAAGAATATACATCCTTGCTTTCTTGTTTTGCTTGATAATCCTGTTCTGCACGTTGGGTATCTTGAACTTTCTCTCTAACCAATCAATCTAACAATATCTGGGCTTATCTGTCTGCTAGGGGGAAAATGACTAACATCTGACAATGAGTAGAAGTTGCTGTCCTATTGTGAGCTCTCATTTGGTGCACTATAGCTTCCTAGAGACTCTTGGTTAAGCAAGGTCACTCTGGGCCTCTGTTTACTGCTATGTACATTAAGCTTCCACGATGTGTAATGACTGACATAGAGCAGCTCTGTACTGTGTTCCAGCCTGGTGCGTGGGCGGCCTCCTGAGTCGGTCTTCCAGTGTGGCAACCATGGCAACTTCAGTCTCCACCAGCACCACCAACCACCCAAGTCTTCAGAGAATCGGCTGCGGGAGGACCCCAAGGTGCTGCTCTTCACCGAGACACAGTACTCTAGGCTGGGGAAAGCCATCACAGAGATACTAGTGGCAAACAGAATTAAGTGAGTTGTACAATGAAGGTCTTGGTTGAGCCTTGTGTACTGATGAGTTTCAGTCAGATTTTAAGGTGGATCTCTACACTGCTAGATTTTCCAAAGGTATTTGTGGGTAGAATTATATTTTTTATAATGGAAGATTACTCTTACATCATTGGTGCTGGGTACATGTGCTGTCTACATTAGTTTTGTTTTGTCAACTTTGTGTATAAGATGGCTTCACATGCACTTAGTCACAGAGGAGTTAGTCACTAGACCTTATTGTTTACCATATTCCTTAAATGTTCATAAAAGGTTTATTTATAATACTTTTATTATTGGTATAATAATAATGATCATTTTTATAATGACATTATTATTATATTACATTACTGATGGTAATGAAAATATTATTTTTGGCTTTGAAAATTGAAGGAATAGAGTAAACAGGTGAGGTCAGGGGGCCTAGTAATTATCTTTTGTGGGTGGCTAAGCAGTTGTGGAGCTATCTATGCTTCAACAAAATCAGTAAACTAAGTTCACATTGGACAGGACCTGTATACATGTCAACCCAGCATCAACAGGTTTATTGTACTATTTCACTATTATAGCAGTTTTTCCCAGAAGAAAGTATGGAAAGTATGCATGTTCTGTATTTATGTACATACTTATACACAATTTCAAGGATTTTTCTTGCTGTAGATCATAGCTGTCATCTTGTAAAAGAACCCAAAAGCTATTCTCCTTTCCCAGGTACAAAATGGAGGTCTTTGGTAAATCTCTTCCCGTGCTTACAAACCTTTCGAAGGGCAAGTATGGAACAGTGGTGTTTGAGAACTTCGAGCGGTACCTGCAGATTGACCAGTGGAACCGCGAACTCTTAGACAAATACCTTCGGGACTATAATGTAGGAATAGTTGGCTTCATGCCGACTCACGAAGAAACGCAAGTGGGGGCAAAATTGAAGGGCTTTCCACTCTTCATCCATACCAACATGGCATTGGAGGTGGGTGGAGGAAAAGTTTTGAGAATTAGTACATACTCTCCTTGTTGTTCATTATCAAGAATAATCAGCAGGCTACTATCATTTACCCCTTTACTGCCAGGGATGGCATTTATGTACATGTCATGCCCACAGTAAGTTTAGCATTCACAGTCGCACCTATCTCACTTGTTTACCCTTTTCCTTGAATTTTGGAAATATTTAATATAATTTGCTAGTAGTATTTTTGATAACACTAATAATTATAATGTCATTAATGGTAATAACAGCATCAATAATAATAGCATTAAAAAAAAAATCCTGAAACCTCAAGGGAGGAGAAAATCAGGTGAACTGCTTTTCACAAAACAATACTACAGTGAACATCGCATCTTCGCAGCAGTATTGGACTTAACCCCCTTTGTGCCTGGATGGAATACATACCATGTCCACTGTGATTTTAGTTTATTGATTGTACTTAGTCACTAGTGAGTCAGTTGCTAGTCCTACCTATATTTTAATAATATTATAGTAATTATGATATCAGTAATAGTGATTATTTCCTATTTTAGTAGCATGAAAAAAAATAAAAATTCTATGAATGCTGACTGAGCACTTGGGGAATCATCTGTGTGGGGAAAAAAAGAAAAAACATACAGTGGACAGTATATGTAGCTGCAGCAAATTGGTTAAGAAACATAAAAAAAAAAAAATGGTGACGTATTAGTGCTGGGTTTATGCACCAACCATTGTGGTTTTATTTTATTAATTTTCTTTACACATATATGGCTTCACAAGTACTTTAGTCATCAAGCAGTCATTTACTTGGCCTTCCTTCTTCTTCTTCTTCTTCTTCTTCTTCTTCTTCTTCTTCTTCTTCTTCTTCTTCTTCTTCTTCTTCTTCTTCTTCTTCTTCTTCTTCTTCTTCTTCTTCTTCTTCTTCTTCTTCTTCTTCTTCTTCTTCTTCTTCTTCTTCTTCTTCTTCTTCTTCTTCTTCTTCTTCTTCTTCTTCTTCTTCTTCTTCTTCTTCTTCTTCTTCTTCTTCTTCTTCTTCTTCTTCTTCTTCTTCTTCTTCTTCTTCTTCTTCTTCTTCTTCTTCTTCTTCTTCTTCTTCTTCTTCTTCTTCTTCTTCTTCTTCTTCTTCTTCTTCATATATACAAGAATTCCCTTATGGAAATTCCTTATTCCATACTATTATTATATAAATCTGGAATTCCCTTGTGGAAATTCCTTATTCCATACCATTATTATATAAATCTGGAATTCCCTTGTGGAATTTCCTTATTCCATACCATTATAATATAAATCTGAATAGACATAAGTTTGGCTGAGTAATTAAAAGAACCAGTAGAGGTATCTTGCTCTGAAGACTGATTCTCGAACATGGTCTGTAGGTGGAGAGGAATTCAGAAGGGAGCGCTAGGTGTAAAGTCATGGATTGGATTAAGACATTATCTCTATAGATATGAATACAATTAGGGCTACAATTAGGGCTTCATATTATTCATTACAGCATAATATGTATAGAAGAAAGACAAATTGCCTTTAATGAAGAAAAATCTTCCTTTACAACAACAGAATGCAAGCCTCAACAGTGACAACCCAGTTCTGAGACTAACCCGAGCTGGAGGAAATGTCTCGGGGAACCTACCGGGGACGGACTGGACTGTCTTCGTGTCTGATGACCCCAACTACATGCCATTAGAGTGGGCATGTTCAAGTGTACCTCATTTTGCCCAAGAAAAGCTTGTCTCTGCTGTTTTGGTGAGTGACATTACAAAGCCTGTAATATCTAGGAATCCATTAACCCAGTTCTGCCGGGCCACACCTTGCGGTGTCATAACAAGGCGCTACGAGCAGGGCATTTGGCTTGATGTAGCAAACTCCCGCACTCAAAGTCGGCTCGTTGCCATTAATCTCCAGAGCGTAGATTTTTTTTTTTTTTTTTTTTTTTTTTTGTTTTGTTTTTTTTTTTTCTTTTCTTTTCTTTTCTTTTCTTTTCTTTTCTTTTCTTTCTTCTTCTTTCTTCTTCTTCTTCTTCAACCGGGGAAAAGGGGTTAAATCCTTATCATTAACCCCTATGATCCAGAGGACGTGACCATCACGCATGAAAAAATTTGGCTTGAGGGGCAGGTGACATGAATATGCTGTCATGGGAAAATCTAATGGTGGGCTGGGTGGCGGGAACTTGTTGCCATGAGTTTTTCGGCTGAAGCTGAAGGTGATGGGAAAGACTTGCCACAAGTGCACAAATTTCCTGGAGGGTGATTAAGACTCATTTGGCATTTAGAAAGGGGTTTTGCATTAGTCTCATCGATAAATGAGTATGGAATGTAATGTCTGTGAGCCGTGACTGGAAGAGTGATAGCTCCATAGAGGATGGCATTTCCATGCTCAGCATCCTATTCCTGGCCACTGTGACTGGTGGTGCAGGTTGACTTGCAGAAAATTGTATATTATAAAAAAAAAAAAAAAGTTCGATATTTATATTTTTCATGCACTTAGTTATAGATTATGTAGAGAGATGACATGGAATAAGTGCAAAATAAAAGCAGTCTATTACCAACTGGATAATGCAGATCAAAGGACAGATATAGATGTTGGAAAATGGCAAAAAAGCTAAAAACACATATGCTTAAAAAGAGAAAATTACATTACAAAGTGGAGGCATGGAGTCTTGCCTACATGCCACGTACCAGGCAGAGCAACCACTCCCGTAAGCCTATTGTCTGGATTTTAGGCTACGTGATTGTCGTGAAGCAACTGGATCCAAGGGGCACCATCCTCCAATACATTCACACTGTACTATACTCTCATAATTTTCAATGCTTCTGTATATAAGAAATTGCAATTATGTTCTATAAAAAGCCCTCAGCTATATATCTTTTGTCTTGGTGATGTTTGTAATTCAAATTAAGGTTGTTGTGGCTTGTTTATACCTTGATACACATTTTGTCTCAAGTTACTCTGTTCTTTTGCGTACGTCAGTGTCTGTGCCTTTTCCTTGTTTTCAAACTAATTCTCTCACACCCACATGTGCACATCCATGCACCCCCCCCCCCCTATACAGAACAAGGGTTGAAAGTATAAAAGATTTATATGACAGTACCTATTAGTGTGTTTACGTGTAGTAGGCTACTTCCCAAGCATTTGTGGTTGCTGTAAATATCTGTAAATAATTATAGTAATGTAAGTGGCACTTATATGAAATGTTAACCTTTAAATTTTGTTTTGCATAACTCTGAGAAGCCATCAGTGCATGTAAAAGCTGTTTCTACACAATGATTCAATATGTTGCAAGAAATGAGGTTTCTTTCCCAGAACACATTGATTAAAATACCAATATCATGGCCAGGTTTTTGTTTTGGGGATGCCACATAATATGCTCAGAAGCATTCCCCCATTTTCTGATTCCAAAGCTTGCTTATAGTTTAGAACTTAGAAAAGCAGGTAAAACATTTTGTGACTCATTTGTGACTAGTGAGAGTGATCTAACTTAACATTTTCAAATGAAACTATGAACAAATTGCAAGAATTGGTATTCCAGATATTTTCTTTGCACTTAAACTTTCATCAGAGAATATTAGATGAAATTTATAAGCATGTACATTCCAGAAGGTTTGTGTATATTGCACAATTCACACCTCAGTTTTCTGATTGTCCTGTGGGTACTTTAACTCCCTTAACTACACAAGCACAAATACAGTAACATTTTACATGTTTTTTAAAGATTAAGTGAAAGGGCCTTTATAAGTAGAGGCATAAATCAGTGTCTAGGTGAGGTGTCTAATCTAACTTAACCCAATGGCGACGGGTCACGGCTATCGCCGTCATAACAATACGCACGATGTGAGGCGTGCGGCTGTCTGCAGCGGCGCCGCGCCAAAACGCCCCGAGGCAATGATTCGGCTTGATGTACCGATATCACGCGCTCAGAGTCGGCGCGCTGCCGCCGTTCGCCAGAGCGTAGATTTTTTTTTAATTTGCTATACCCGGCGCCATTGGGTTAAAACACAGGGAGTCATTTTCTTTTCATATTATAATGATGATGATGATGATTTTATTTTTTAGAACTTAATTGTGCAGCATGGACAGGCAGGACACAAGCAGATCTTTTAGCTTTTTCAATCAGGAAGTAGAGGGGTTTTAATTTGGAAATCAGAATTTAACAATAATAAGCAAAATTTAATAGAGCATAGTCCATTATTGTGGGAGCACTATATATCATATTCATCCAACTTAGATAATTCTTAACCCGCACATACTAGATGATTTTGAATCCCGCCATGTTGAAGGAGCCAATTGCTGTGTGACAGGCACTCAACTTACACATGGTCATGCCAGTTCGATTGTTCACTTGTTTGGTCGTGACAGTGGTCATTGAGGACATACAACATCTCAAAAGTAGGCTTAGTCTGTTGTTTTTTTTGTTGCTGAAAAAATCATGTATACCTCAGCAAATAGTGTAGAGAGGGGGGTAAATGTACGTTTCCTGCACATCTGATTTCAATCGAGGACTGCCCATGAAGCCCAGCACCTGGCGAGGTATTGTATGGGGAAATCCTGTTATAGCCTGAATAAGCTCTTTTTCCATCATCAACACATCTCAACCTGGGGTACATTTATTTACATATATGTTAGAAAATTACATCAAAGCTACAATTAGCTCCAGTAGCCTACCTAATGCCCCCCCCCCCCCCCCCCCCCCCCCCACACACACACAACCTGATCCACACTGAAGAAATGGAACCGAAATATTAGAAACCACTGATGTGGATTTTCTCGCATACTGAAATTATTTTTGATGACTAGGCACAATTTCTCCAGGGTACAAGGTATGACATTTAAAGTGTCAGTAATTCAGTGTGATTTATTGAATTGATCTATTGCAGGACAAGGGGGCAGTAGATGGGATTCAGCGTGTGGTGTTTGGGGGAGGCTTGGAGTTCTGGCTACACCGGCTGCTATTTCTTGATGCTATATCCTACCTCAGTATGGGCCGCCTCTCAGTTTCCCTCGACCGCTACATGCTGGTAGACATAGATGACATATTCGTTGCTCGGAAAGGAATCCGAATGACGGCAGATGATGTCACGGTAAGTATTTTGCGCAAACACTGTTTTCAGCTTTCATTGAAATTCAAAGTATACAATTAGTATACAAGAGGAACTATACAAATTTTGAAAAAAATATGTATTTGTGTCATGTTAAATAGCTAAAAAAAAACTCATATTCCATTATAGCTGAGTGCAAAATTGTTAACATATGAAGCACTCCAAAAGCAAGGTTTGTAAAGAATTGTGGAATATGCTTCGTCTTAACACAGTAATCAAAGATCATATATAGCACATATTTGTAGGGAAAAGTGATAAAACTTTAATTGGCATTTCCTAGGCATTGCTAGAATCTCAGAAGCGACTGCAGGAGATGGTGCCTGGCTGGAAGTTCAACCTTGGTTTTAGTGGGAAATACTACCAGCATGGTTACCCTGAAGAGAATATGGGAGATAGGAAACTCTTAGGTGAGTCTTTTGTATGTTGTGATATGGACAGAGTGAGCTGAGATCTAGATATTTGCTTCTTTTTTATTTTGTTTTTGTATTTGACATGATGCAGTTATATATACTTGATGAAGAATGATCTTAACCTTAGGCAGATATATTTGTGATGAAACATCTGTCATCTATAAAATCTATTGATTATTTTTTGCTAATTATATTATTTTTACTTGTGTGAGTGGAAGAACTACTTGTACACTACTTGTACACTAAGGTATGTATTCATCTCAAATTATTTCTAATTACAGAACATGTGGATGACTTTTGGTGGTTTGGGCACATGTGGGGACACACTCAGCCTCACAAACTTACCCCAGCCGGCCTTGAAGCTCAGATGCAGCGTAACAAGCAGTTTGCAATTGATCATGGCATTCCCACAGATTCAGGTAGGAGTGACAGAGTAGTACCTCGATAGCAGTCTGTTTTGTTTTGGTCTAGTTTGGGATTTTGATTCAGAGATTTTGGCTTGGAAATGAAAATAATGGTATACTGTCTATATTGTAGTATAAATGTAATTTTATGACTTTGATAATGTTCCTTTGTAGGATATAGCGTGGCTCCACATCACTCTGGTGTTTACCCAGTGCACGAGCCACTTTATGATGCCTGGAAGAAAGTGTGGAATGTAAGAGTCACTTCTTCAGAAGAGTATCCACATCTCTATCCAGCCAGACTTCGCAGAGGTTTCATACACCGAAATATAATGGTACATGCAGAAGAAGCAGACATTACACAGTGTGTTAGATGGCGGCTTGTAAGGATAGCAGCAGCCTTTGGTTCATTATATCTTACCTGGTTTCCCTTTCTCTGTTGTAGGTGCTACCAAGGCAGACATGTGGATTGTTTACTCACACTATCTTCATTGACAAGTACCCAGGAGGGAGATCAATGTTAGATAAGAGTATCCATGGAGGAGAGCTCTTTCAGTTTATCGTTTTTAACCCAGTAAGTGTGATTTCCACCATTCTACACTTTGGTGAGTTTATATCTAGAATTTTTTTAAACCTCCTTGAATTGGAAATTATTTTTTTTTTCCAATAATTTTAGTACTACAGGATTCATTCAGATCTTTAGGAATTTCATATTTCAAACAGAAGTGAGAAGTGGATAGAGAGACCCTTTTAGCACAAAGTACATAAATATATTAGCCCCAAGCAGTTTATAACTAACATGTGGTTTCTCCTCACCAAAGATCAGTATCTTCATGACACACCTCAGCAACTACGGCAATGACCGCTTGGCTCTCTACACCTTTGAGTCTGTTATCAAATTCATCAAATGCTGGACAAACCTGAACCTCCAGACTGTGCCACCTCTGCAGCTTGGCGAGAAGTACTTCCATCTTTATCCTGAGGAGAAAGATCCAATTTGGGGGGTGAGTGTGGATGGCATTAACCATATATTTTATGGGTTTATCATAATTCATGGAAAAAGGAGATTTTGTTTTTAAGAAGTGAACAAATTTTAATTAAATTCTGGTTATGATTAGATTGTTTAATTTTTTTTTTCCCCCCATTTCATTTTTCTTTTCTTATCTTTTTTATAAGGAATTGTTTTGTTGTCTTTCCTGTATTTCCCAAAATATGAATTTGATTTTACTAATGACAAGCTACTATTCTAAGGATCCCTGTGCTGACCGCCGTCACATGGAGATTTGGTCCAAGAACAAAACATGCGAGCAGTTGCCCAAGTTTTTGGTGATAGGCCCACAGAAAACAGGCACCACTGCTCTGTATACCTTCCTGACCATGCACCCAGCCATTGTTGCTAATTACCCATCCCCAGAGACCTTTGAGGAGATACAGTTCTTCAATGGCAAGAACTATTACAAGGGCATTGATTGGTAAGTACCCCTAAGGAGTTGATGGCTGTATTTTTTTTTTGCAGAGTTGAAAAAAAATCTGATTAACAGGGAATGATTAAAGAAAAGTAAAACTAGATTTTTTTATTTAATTTTTTTAATGGGGATTCATATTGCATCTTCTGTCTGATAACATAGCTCTCTGTTTATATAACAATTTTAAAACCATTGTCTTAATATGCAATATATATATATATATATATATATATATATATATATATATAGATATATATATATATTTATATTTATATAGTGGGCCAAAATATTGGCATTAGGCTTACTTGAGCAGCCACTCTGACAGGTTTGTGGCTTGTAAGAGAATCTGTAAGCTTCTCTTTTTCTGCTTAAGCATTTTTAGCTTTTTTGACATTTTCCAATGTTTATATTTGTCATTTGATCTGCTTTATCCAGATGGCAATCAACTGTTTTCCTTACACAGACTCTATGTTATCTCTCTAGGTAGTCCATAACTCAGTGCAGTAATAATGAAACAACATTCCTTTATTTGTGTCATTTTAATTTTAACTCAATTTTCTGTAATACAACCTGTACAGCAGTCACTGTAGGCAGGAATAGGATCCAGAGCATGGAAGTAGTGTCCTCCCATGGATGGTATATTCCATATTTGTTTAATAATGGAATAGAGCAAAAGCCCCTTCCTAAATGTCCCGAGTCTAATCACCCTCCAAGAGCTTTGTGTGCACTTGTGGCGAGTCATTCCTGTCACCCTGATCTTCAAATTAAATTCTCATGATGGCAAGTTTGTGTCGTCCTGGTCCGCAGCCAAATTTTTTCCCTGACGGTATGTTGATGTCACCTACCCCACAAGCTGATTTTGTTCATGGATAACAGGGATTTAGTTTATCTTGATAAGAAAATATGAATGACATCTATTGCGGTGGACGGGCTAGAGTGCCTGTTTTCATAGAAAACAGAAGTTACGATAGTTGAAAACATGAACTGTAAGGAAGCGAAGTGAGGGGCAAGATTATTGAAGAAATAAACATTGAAGACTTAGGAAATGATGATAGAGTGAATGTTTTGCTTTAACACATGGACAAGTGGTACAAAAATAGGTGAGATACCAAGTGTAAACGAGGCATAGACAGAGTTTGATAGTCACAAAAAAGAAAAAGGAGATACCATGGAGTTCATTTTGTCATTAGAAGTGCAATTTTGGGCAAGTATAAAGTCAGTTTACCAAAGTGTATTTTAGCATTCAAGCTAATGGACAAATGCAGGGATAGAAGTTTAAGACAGACAGTATTGACAACTGTAACCTTGAGTGATCTAGATAAGATATTTGATTTCAGGCAGCAAGCCCTTTAAAAAACATTAGGAAGTCAAGAAGTACTGTCATTGGGTGCAGTGTCAGGGAATAGTGGGAGTGTTTACATAGGGGAGGTGAATGTTGTGACTCGGGGGAAGAGGACGTTGCAGATTTAGAGTCAGAGGAAGAGGAAATGTGACAAATAGAACTAAGAAAAATGGACAAAGAAACACTGCTGGCAAATATGGAAATGTAAAAAAAATTAATTATAGATCAGAGTACCGTCTGTCTCCAGTATGTCCAAGAAATGTGTGTGTCAATAGTGCAAGTGAGGAATTGATAGAGGAAGAGTTGTATACTGTTGTCCTGGAATGATATCAGTGTTTATGACAATAGTCTATGAATTACACTATCCTGGACACAGCTTGTAGTTCTTTTGTGTTTACTAACTTTATCAGAAGAAGAGAAATTGAGAATAGAAGAGAAGGGAAAATGAAATGGCATTTAAATTTTGTGACAGTAATATGTTAAAGTCAATGAAAAAGGTTAAATTTCCAGTCAACATTATAGGTAACAGAGCAAATATAACATCTGATGTGGTGAATTGTTCTATTCCCCTTCTGTTCAGCAAGAAAGTAATGAAGAGAGCACACATGAGACTGAACTTGAAAAGGCAAAACAAGAAGAACTGGCAAGCTGGAAAAGCTTTGGTGTATATGAGGAAGTTCCAAACCTAAGCCAAAAGGCATTGTCAGTCTAATGGGTAGTGACAGAAAATGAAATTGTGATTAGAAAAAGAAAATAAAAGCACGGCTGGTTGCCAGTGGCTTTGAGGAAAAGGAGGATATTCAGTCAGATTCTTCTACTGTTAGCAAGGAAATGTTGAAGTCTTTTGTTGCTACACAGTCATCAAAAAAATGGGCTGTGGATTCAATTGTCATTAAGGCTGCATTCCTTCAGAGTGAAAGGTTTTAGTGTTAAGTGTATATTGTTCCCCATATTGAAGCAGGTTGTGATGATAGTGTGGTATGGAAATTGGAAAAATGTATGTATGGTCTTCATGATTCAGCTAGAAAGTGGTATCTTACAGTAAATACTTTCTTGTTGAAGGTGGGATGTAATGAGGTGAAAACTGACCCTGTTGCATTCTATTGGTATTATGAATGAGAATTCTGTGGCATACTTTTAATGCATGTTGATGATTTCTTGTGGGGAGGGACACAAAGGTTTGGAAATGTGGTTGTATCCCAAGTCAGAAATAATTTTCAGGTTATGGAGCAAATTAATACTACTTTTGGATATACTGGATTAGATATTGTACAGAACGAACTGGGTGTCACTTAGAAATAGTATTGTAAATCCTTAGAATCCATAAATATAACTGCTGTGAGAGGAATATGGAGTGTAACATTGGAAAAAGGGAGAGATTTAGGAGTCTGGTTGGTCAACTAGGATGGCTATGTACTGATTCAAGACCTGACTTGACATATAATGTATTGAAACTAGGCTGTAAAGTAAATAATCCCAAAGTAGAAGATCTGATTGAGGCATACGAGTGTCTAAGGAAAGCTTGTACTTTTGTGAGCTCGGTGTACTTTCCAAGTTTTGGTGACGTTTGTAAGTATAAGTGATTCTTCCTATGCCAATCTTCCTGATGGATTTAGTAGTGCTGGGTGGTTTGTGAATTTTCTTTTTGTGGGTGAAAATGTACTGGGAAGCAAAAAAAATAAGAAGAGTTGTGAAAAGCACTCTTGCTTCAGAAACACTAGCAACTGCATGGACATTTTCTATTATCTTGGAAATATTTTGTCTCAAATATTATATCATCAAGACAATAAATCAGAGATATTTTGGATGGATTCAGTTAGCATATTAGCGGACAAAAAATTTGTAAAATATCTAGAGTCTGAAAGTGGATTTTTGAGTTGTTTTGATTTTGAAGAAAAAAAATGTTTGTTTTTGCATCCTTACAATGTATGATATTGTTTTGTTACTGAAAGCATATCTTTTGAAGAGAATATTGATTTCTTTGAAAGTCATTTTGATAAATACACCTATGTTTTTGCATTCATATAATGTGCTGTATTGTGTTGTAACTTTGAAAACATTTACTTTTGTTTAAAGGAGAGGGAGTATGTTAACACAATGAGTGTATGTTAATAAATGTTCATCTATTGTCTTTACACATAGATGGCTCTGCAAGTGCTTAGTCACCAAGGAGTCAGCTATAAGTCTTACCTGTCTCACCTGTTTATCCTTTTCCTTGATTTTGTGAAAGCTTCATTTCTACTATTTTAATGTCTTAGATGTTATTAATATTTTGATATTTTGATAATCATAATTTCAATAAGGATGATGATAATGCTAATATTAATAGCATTAGAATGAAAAATACATTTTCCCACAAATTCAAGGAATTGGGAAATCAGGCATGGTCACTAGCGCTAACTGATAGACTCCTTAGTGGATGAGCACACGTGAAGCCATCTGTATGTAACAAAGCTCACAGAAACCTAAAGGGGACAGAACATAAATCCGCAGACATTGGGATAATTGTTTTAATTGTGATGGTCCACTTCGCAAGGGTCACTTCTCGACAAGTTTGCTTTTGGTAGGGGGTGTGGAAAGGGACTTCAGTCTAAATATACAAAAAATATTGTATATAGGCATTTGATTTACCTTACCACATTGATCCATAAGCTCAACAGTCTCGTTATGGAAAAAAATTGGCTGAGGGACAGGTAATGAGAACATCTTATTGTGGGAAATTTTTGTTGAGTGTGGTGATGGGGACATCTTGTCACAGAGCACTGCCCACTGAGATTGACTCAGTGGGCATTTGGAAAGAGGCTCTTTGGGAGCCATACATCCAGGAGAGCCATCACTCAAGGAAGCCTAATCCCAGATTTTGGTCCAACCTCGAGTTAGAAGGCACCAGACATATTTCTGTATTTAGGGTAAAGTTATTTTATATTCATATAGAAGAAAAGTTCAACGCATGAAAAGAAACTTTATAATGTTTTGGAACTTTTACTGCATTATCTATATTTCATTATTTTGATAGACTGCAGAAATTAGTGTTAGACATATTATTTTGGTTAAATACTTACTTTAACAATGCCATTTTACTGTTTGTTATTATTTGTAGTGGAAGATATGTTGAGAGTTGTCTCAGTAATTTTGTGCATTTATAAATGTTCTTACAGGTATATGCAGTTCTTCCCCATCCCCAAGAACTCCTCTGGCAAATATTTGTTTGAGAAAAGTGCCACATACTTTGAGGGAGAAGTGGTGCCTAAGAGAGTCAAGTCTCTGCTTCCCAGTGCTAAATTGGTAAGGACTTTTTCTTTATGGTTATGAATTTTTTAATCATTTATTTTTTGAAGTTGAGTAGTATTCTTTGAAATAGACATTTAGATGCCAACTAGTGTAATAAAGGAGAGGAAATCTTTATTTATGTCTGTCTGTTTTTTTTTTTTTTTTAGTATGATAGATCAAGCAGGTTGTAGTTCATACTATGCTTGCAAATGATAAGGCAATGGCATATCAGTTTATATAATATACTCATTAATATAAAACTTTTTTATATTAATTACAGTAATGGGTATGCAAGTGTAGCTTGTCACGATGCCTATAGCTATACCTGGCGTGATGAGTCAGTTTGTAATGACAGCTCTAGGCATGGGCTGGCTTTTTTATTCTTATATTTCCTACATCAAGACGTAATTTTTGACATTTCACCCATAAATCCACCAGGTTGCAATCATCATACCCCCAGGACGACGTGCATATTCCTGGTATCATCATATGCGGGCTCATAACGACCCCACGGCACTGCAGTACTCCTTTTACCAAGTTATCACAGCCACAGACTCCTCTCCTCGTCAACTCAGGGACCTCCGTAACAAGTGAGTGGCTTGGTTTTGGCAGTGTGAGGGGTGGATGGCACTCTTAATCTGGGGAGTACCTTTCTTTTATGGGTGAATTATTGTCAGATTTTAATTTTGTATGTGGAATCTATTTGATTTTCCTATCATCATTATTTGTTATATTTTTTTAACATTCATATAGGATTTTTTTTTTTTTTTTTTTTACTGAATGTAGTAAGATTGTTCTCGCACAGATTTATCAAATTGTTCTAGGAATAGGTCAGAAAAAATTAAGCTACCTTGCTAAGGGGTATTTGCTGTGAATGAATTAAACCTCTTTCTCTTGCCTTGCAGATGTTTAAACCCAGGCATGTATGCCAAGCATATTGAGAGATGGCTGGACTACTACCCAGCTTCACAGTTAATCATAATTGATGGAGAAGAGCTCAGAAATGACCCTGTATATATTATGAATGACTTGCAGAAGTTCCTGGAGATAGAGCCATTTTATAATTACACAGAACATTTACGGTAAGTTAAATACATGCTGTTGTAATAAATGCTGCAGTTGAGCTCTTGATATTTTAATTACTAATTATTCTGGACTGAAATCCAAAGAATAAAGATTTGATATTCACATATTTAACCTAATGGCGATGGGTCACGCCTATAGGCGTCATAACAATACGCTCGAAATGTGGCGTGTAGCTGTCCGCGGCGGCGGCGCGCCAAAGCGCTCTGAGGCAATGATTTGGCTTGATGTACCAAATTCACGCGCTCAAAGTCGACGCGTTGCCGTGGTTCGCCAGAGCATAGAGTTTTTTTTAGTTTTCTATACCCGTCGCCAATGGGTTAAGATTATGAGATTACAATGACATTTTCATTGTGCAAATGATCTTGGTTCTGTGTCACAGAAATTGGTGCACTTAAAATAAATGCATGGTTTTAATGCAGGTATGACAAGCGGAAAGGGTTTTACTGCCAGGTAATTGAGGAAGACAAGACCAAGTGCCTGGGACGTGGGAAGGGAAGAGTTTATCCCCCCATGAATGAATCAGAGTCCAAGATTTTAAAGGTTTGACCTCCCAATTGTCGTTTTTAGAATATTCGTTTGCTTTTTTTTTCTACAATATAGTGTGTTTGTTCTATTTTTCTCTTTCCTTCTTATTCATATTTTTAAAAATTGTTTTTCCTTCTTGCACAAATACAGTAGTTTTGGTATTTAGACCAGCCTTCCATTGATGAGTTGTTACAACTACACTAACTGTATTTTCATTCACTTTCCATAATATTCTTATAGTTTTTTTCACTTGCTAAATGTAGATTCCTAATGTGAATGAATATCCAATTATTGCAACTCACAGGTACAAAGGTCCATAACCTTCTTCAAGAGGAACCACAATTTAAATTAAACACACCTTCATTCCCTTCTTTTAAGGACTTCTACCAGAGCTACAATGTTGCTTTGGAGAAGCTCATCACAAGACTGGACTACCCTGTGCCTGGCTGGCTAGAGGATGACCTGCAGTAATCCAAGGAGTCACTGGGGCCAGTAAAATGCAGGACTCAGGCTTTAAGGAGCTGCATTGTCTGTGCTTTACTGTCTACTGTTTTGTTTTGTTTTTCTTTGTTTTTATTTTTGTTTTTGTTTTTTTCTTTCTTTCGTTCTTTCTGTCCTCTATCATACTGTGTGTTGGTGCTCCAGCTAAGTGTTCCAAGCCAATAGAGGTGATATGAAGGTACAAGAATTATCTGTTGTTGTATTGTTTTGTGTTGTTGACATGTTTTTCATTATTATTATTATCATTTTTTTTTTTTTCATGATTAATGATTAATTATTATCATTATTATCAATATTATTATTGCTTCATATGTTACTTAAATAAGTTTCATAGAAAATTCATTTATGAAGGACATTTGAAAGAAAAAAGCTCAAATATTTTTTACTTGTGAAATTCAATCTTCCCCCTTCCTCAGCACTGACAAAGAAAGATGATACAAATGATATCATTAGTCTGCAGATTTTATTTAGATATTCATAACAGCTCTCACAGGTTGCTTACATATATGTATAAGACTCATTCATTTTTCTCAATATTATTGATAATTTCAATATTGTTAATAGTTTTGTTGTCATACTTAAATTTGGGTAATTTATATAGACCTTTGTATTAAGCAACACAGTGTTTATGTATTGCCAAAAAATTATAAGAAGAAAAAAAAGAAAAGGAAAAAGATTATAGTCTTCTACAATGAAATGTGTGCAAGATTGCCAGTTAGGTGAGGGGGAAGTTTGAAACTTTTTATCAGATATACATTTAAAATAATAATCCATTTTTAACACAAATAGAACTAGTCAAGACAGTTCCATTTCTCTGTACAAAATTGAAGGGAAGAATATCCAATCCAGTCGCAGCTTTTTGTTAAGATAGCGAGCGTGGGAAATTTGTCTCGATGACTTGCCGCATTGAAAGGATTGGGAGAATTCTCAGCAAAGTAAAGGGTTTTTGCCTGAACTTTTTCTTCCAAAGTATTCTTGTGGGAAAGTAGTTTTTCTTTTTTCTCATTATTTTTCTTTAACATCATTTTTCCTTCCTCAGCTTTCTTTTTCTTCTTCCTCTTTTTGAATTTACTTTCCTCTTTCCCTTTTTTCTGTTTCATCTCCTCCTTCTTTATCGAATTTTATAATA
>NC_061833.1:4037992-4045492 GCF_019202785.1 Penaeus chinensis
AATAATAATAATAATAATAAAAATAATATGAATGATAATATGAATATGAATATGAATATTGTTATAGTTATCATAATTATTATCATAATCATTATTAATGAAATAATAACGATGATAATAGTAATGATAATAGTGAAAATGAAAATGACAATGGAATGGTGATACAATAGTAATACCATAATGATAATAACATCAATGATAATGAAAATCTTAACACCAGCAACAAGTGATGAGTCGTGATGATTTAGTTTTTTTTTTTTTTTCATGAATAGATATTCTTTAGAGGAGTTTGAAACAACTACAGTTTACACTCATTTTTTTTTTTTTTTTTACGTTATATATCTTACGTATTGTCGTCATATCTCGTCTAGAATTCAACATAAACATTCATCAGGGGAGGACGTAGGGGCCTTATAGTTTCTTAAAATAAATTAATGTCTATTTCTTGTGGACCCCATAACACGACTCTCGATGGTTTGAATAGAATATGATATACAAAATGATACAAACAAGTTACTCTACATGAGAGAAGTTATTAATACCATTATTTTTAAATCAGCATTATCATGATTATTATCAGTTATAATTATCATCATTATCATTATTACTATCATTATTATTACTGATTATGATTATTATCATTATTATTCCTATCATGAATATTATTATTATCATTGTTATTATTATTATTATTATTATTATTATTATTATTATTATTATTATTATTATCATTATCATAATTATCATTATTATCATCACCACTGTTACATTACATCCACCTTTTTTCCACTCACAGATATGACAAATATAATTAAAACAGAACGAAAAAATAATAATAATAAATCTGTTTAAAAAAATTAACTTACAAACATGTCCGAGAATCAACAAATCACAACGTAATATAACGAAAAGTAAAACGAAAAGAACGACAACATTGGAAAATAAATACCCACCTTCCCCTCTTAAACGAAAAAAAAAAAGGAAAATAATAATAATTATAATAAAAAAACACTTCTACAAAATTAAAAATATGAATTCTAACTCATTCTCGACAACAGAATTTCTTCTTTTTTTCCTCGCTGTGGAGGTTGAGAGCCGTGCTGGTGACCAGGTCGTGTTCCTGCTGAGTGGCCAAGAGAGCAGCCAGATGCTTGATAGATTCTGGGACTCCGTTGCCCGAGGCTGCGCTCACTTCGTACATCAGGCAGTTGTGGCTCTGGAAGAACAAACATTATTCGTTATAAGACGTGACCTTCAACAGAAAAAAAAAAAAAATGAAAATCACGGGTATTTTTTTTTTTTTTTTTTTTTTTAAATATACGTATAGTATGCATCCACGAAGTTTATGTGGTTGTTTATATGAACAACAAATCACACGAAGAATTAGGAGTTTTATGCTTACTTACCTTACACACCCTCCCCCAAATAAACAATAACTAAATGAAGACAAGATTAAAGATATACAATAAGGAGACACCGAAGCAAAAACCAGCAATTAACCTTAATCATCTTGTATGCGATGTCTTTCGGAACTCGCCGAGCAGCTGCCAGGTCGCACTTGTTGCCCAGCACGGCCACGCTCACGTCCGCACCTGCTGTTTCCTGCAGGGAGGGGTTGTAATAATGAACAGAGCACAAATAATGGCTTTCATTTTACCTGTCCATCTATCTCTCCCACTATGGCTGTGTCTGTCTGTTTGCCTGTCTATCTTGCTCTCCCTCTCCCCCTTCTCTATCTCTTTTTCCTCACACAAACACACATATATATGTGTGTGTGTGTGTGTGTGTGTGTGTGTGTGTGTGTGTGTGTGTGTGTGTATGTGTGTGTGTGTGTGTGTGTGTGTGCGTGTGTGCGTGTGTGTATACACGCATGTATATAAAGAGATGAATAAGCAGATATTCCTTTCCCCTTTTCCCCTTACCTTCACTGACGTAAGCCAGTCGTTGACACTAAGAAAAGATTGTTCGTTCGTGACGTCATACATCACCACGACGCCGTCAGCTTTCCTGTGGAACAAATAGGGTCAACAAGTTAGTTTCTGCTGAATCACATTTCATTATAATCTTCAACTCAGTATCCGTGCATGTTGGCAAGTTACAGATAACGAAATTAACAAACGTAAGCAAAGAGGGTGACGCCAATACTTCGGATTAGCAGGAGCACTTATTTTATTATCAAAGTGATGGCAGTGTTATAAATCTATATATTAGCCTACAAAATTAGAAAAGTACAAGGATAAAATTGATAACCCCAAACACCTGTAGCCTAATTCTGTGGGAAAACAATGTGAAGATTGTTATGATAGCGTCAAAACACACCTTTATGGTATATGTCTAGTTATAGAACATATCAGTGTCATAAATACTTGTAATGCCTGACAACGCACAGGGGAATACAATACCAACGTTGTCATCACATATAGAATGATCTAACATGTAAATATGTGTAATATAATGGTGAAGCGTGTGGGGAATGGTAATAACAATGATAACATCAGAAACACCTGCAGTATAATATATCACCGGTCTGGAAAGGTTTTTGATACAAAAATAAACAACAAAATCACCAAGCAGGCAAGGCATCTTTATGAAAATGTTTATGTCAAAAAAAAAAAAAAAAAAAAAAAAAACAGAAATATTGCCTAAAGTCTTGTAAGGCACTCAAAGTAATAATCATAATCATAATGCTGCCTGGGATCATGGAGCCGTAGAGAGCTTAATTTTCTTCGATTAGGAATAATAAACGTTTTTGTATTTTGCTTTCTAACTATTTTTTCAGCTTAGCGGGCAAACTATATGGAGGTTCAGTAAACTGACAAACGGGTTAACGTCATTAAGGTAAAAGTATATATCCTAGACCTTGGAATCCTTTAAGTATTTCTGTAGGTACACCGGGCCCGTGCAAACAAATTTCTCTAATGATAACGGTATATCTAATACCTTAACCTATCTTCTAAAACCATGTAAAGATGAATATGATAATGATAACATCCAAACACAAAAAGTTCCATCTGAAACCACCGTAAGGGACCATTACGATAAAAATGAAGTCACGCCCACCTGTAATACTGCCGAGTGATAGACCGAAAGCGCTCCTGACCGGCCGTGTCCCAGAGCTGCAAGACCGCCCTCACGCCGCCCACCAACACTTCCAGGACACGGTAATCCACGCCCACAGTGCACCCAAAGTCTCCTCTGAACTCTCCCGTGCACGCCCTGGGATTGTTGATAGGGGCCAGGGAGGAAGTATGTAAAGCAAGAGCATTTTGTTTTCAAATGTTATCTTGAAAAGAATTAAAAAAAAAAAACGTACACATACAATATTACGAGAAGCACACAGGCACACTTGTAAATGCCTACCGATATGCGCATATTCTCTCTCTCTCTCTCTCTCTCTCTCTCTCTCTCTCTCTCTCTCTCTCTCTCTCTCTCTCTCTCTCTCTCTCTCTCTCTCTCTCTCTCTCTCTCTCAATCTCCCTCTCTCCTCTCTTCTCTCTCCTCTCACCTCTCACCTCTCACCTCTTACCTCTCACCTCTCTCCTCTCTCCTCTCTCCTCTCTCCTCTCTCCTCTCTCCTCTCACCTCTCTCCTCTCTCTTCTCTCCTCTCACCTCTCACCTCTCAGAATATTACCTCTCTCCTCTCTCCTCTCACCTCTGTCCTCTCTCCTCTCACCTCTCACCTCTCAACTCTCACCTCTCACCTCTCTCCCTCCCCCCTCCCTTCCTCCCTCTCTCTTCCACATGTAAACATACTCTCCCTCTCCCTCTCCTCCCTCAAACTCCCTTCCTCTCTATCTCACCTGTGTATATAGGAGGTTTTCCCCACCCCGGAGTCGCCAATGAGAACGACTTTGAACATACGAGGGGGGCCTGGAACGGGAGGGGGTTTTGCCATTCTCCTTTCGCTCTTCTTTAAGTCTTCTTCCTCTTTTGCCTTTTCTTCTTGTTCCTCCTTCCCGTTTAGTGACGTCACGAGGGCCTGGACTTCGTTGTTGTTTTTCTCTTTCTTGTGGTCCTTGTTGTGAATCATTTAGTCTCAATTACTATTATTTTATATGAGTAAGGATGTATCAGTCCTGTGATTTCATAAATAGTCAGAAATGCATAATTACGCACAAATATACATACATACATATATACTACACACACACACACACACATACACACACACACACACACACACACACACACACACACACAAGAAATAGGGTTCTACCCACCACGCTGTCCGCCACTCTCCTCCCATCCTCGCCCATAAGAGCTGAGAAACTCGAAAATTGAGATTCTGAATGATGGAAATCCAGACATTCTGGACTTCCCTTTATGTAACATTCTTCCTCGTTTCGTCTTCCTCTCTCCTTCTCCATTTCCTCTCTCAGCATTTCTCCCTGGCCTTCTGAAACAAACCGTCTGCCTTCGAGGGTAAAGACTGGCCTCATGTAATGCAGCTTGAGGTGTTGCGTCATTCTTGGCTCGAGTTCCTGCAGGTTGAGGATGTGCGTTGGCTGAGTGGCGTCGTCTTCGTCGCGACTGTTGCCATGGTGGTTCCTGTCGTTGCCGTTGGTGTAGTTGTACTTGTTGTCGTTATTGCTGGTGTTGTCGTTGGCTCTGATGCTGCTGCAGTCGTTGGCGTCGTCCTTATCACTTTGTTTTTCGTCAGACGAAGTTTTGCAATCTCCCGCTCCGTCGCCCCTGGAGAGGCCGTTGGATTTCGCTGTCTCTGAACTTCCACGTCCTCTGCCGGTTTCGAAGTCTGGTCCCGTTGAATCTCCGGCGACGCATTTATTCAGTCCGTTCCACCCTTTACATACCGCACTGGCGCTGATATCATGTGAAGTTCCATCTCCATCGGCAATGTTTTCGCATGGAAGTCCGCATGACCCGGTACCGGACCCCTTCGAACCTCCGTGACCCGATGTGCACTCAATTCCCGATCCAACAGCGAGGTCAACCATTTGCTTCCTGACAACGCGGGAGCTACCGTCTCCATCACCGGTCTCAAAGAACTGCACTTCAAGCTCGTCCGAAAACCGAACGCCGAGGTTGGAGTGTCTGGGCCTGGGCGGGGTGCTCTGCATGAGTTTCTGGTTGATGGCGGGGGTGCGTGTGAGAGGAGGGTGGGCGGGGCCAGCGGGAGAGTCCTGGGCGTCAGACGGGTGGGCGTCGGGCGAGGAAGAGCGACGGCCTGGGTGGTAGATGAGGATGGTGGCGGAGTGCTGAGAGCTCACGGAGGACTGGCTGTCGCGTCTGGATAGGGGCGGGGAAGAAGAAAGGAGGAGGAGGACAGAGAAAGAAGAGAGAGAGCGAAGAAGGGAATAGGAGAGAGAAGAGAGAGAGAGAGAGAGAGAGAGAGAGAGAGAGAGAGAGAGAGAGAGAGGGAGAGAGAGAGAGAGAGAGAGAGAGAGAGAGAGAGAGAGAGGGGAGAGAGAGAATGGGAATGTTATTGTAGTGCAAGAAACATAACAGTGATCTAACAATATAACCAAACGATATGCATACTGATGAAGTCCGAAGTCTAGAATGAAAGCCTTACTTACCCACCTCCAAGCAAATCACAAACAGCATCCTTACACTAAAGGAAAATTCGGGAACACAATACCCACCTCTCACAAAGACACCTTCCATCCACACCGACTTCTAACAACGTGTCACTCTCTTCCTTTTCCTCCTCTTCCTCTTCCCTTTCGTCCTCCTCTTTCTCCGTTGAATCCGTGTTGGAAGAGGAATCGACCCTTCGTGGGGCGGGGGTTGGGGGGAGGCGAGAGGGGGAGGAGGCGGAGGTGGGAGAAGGAGTCTGGGTCATGGAGTCCTTACGGTGGAGAAGAGCGTGCGTGGGAGCTGGGGGGAGGAGAGGCGTGCATTGGGTAATATGAGGAAGTGGAAATGTAGAAATGCGAATGAAACTGCAAAAAACAAACAAATGGCTTGGTGAATGGAGGGTAGAAATGGAAAGGATCGTCAGGAATTCATTAATGGGACGTATTATGTAGACAAACAATCTAGTGGAGTAATTAGTTATGCCAACACAGAACCAATGAGTAAAAATCAAAACATATGAATTCAAGTACCGTACGTGGATTTTCGTAAAACTTACATGTGAAGTAATTTTGTGAAAAATATCAAAGCACAAAATAGAATAGTCAGACGAACATAATGTATTGTGAATAAATAAAGCCACACATGTGAAAAACGATATGACATTAATTTAAATAAACAAAGACGCATGGACCGAAGAGAATAACAATCACATCAACTCAATCAAAGAAAAGAAACAAAACAATAACTGATACACATAACGTAAACAAAAGAATATCAGTAACGTGTTGCCAAAAACCCGAATATAAGAAGACCATGTAAATAAAATAAAAAATACAATCTCAAACAACACCATTTCAACCACGCATTCATAAAACCTACAAGAAGAGAGTCACATAACGGGGAAGTGAGAAAAATGAATAACAGACTACCTACAGTTTCCTCCCACAGTACCTATCGCGGCAGGATTGGTTCCCCCGCACGATGCGCAGAGAACGGGCTGCTCCAGCAACTCCCTCAGGAGACTTTGCTCTAGGGGCGTGGTGCTCTCCAAGGGCGGCATGGGCGGGCCTACGCCTATGGCTACACTCTGTTGGAAAAGAGAGTAATTATAGATAAGTAAGGTAGTAAGGTGTGTGTGTGTGTGTGTGTGTGTGTGTGTGTGTGTGTGTGTATTTATATTTATATATATACATGCACACTCACACACATACACAAACACACACACACACACACACACAGAACTGCACTCTGCTTTATATATATATATATATATATATATATATATATATATATATATATATACACACAGATATATATACATATATGTATATAAAACATTAAATTTGCATAATAAAATGTAAGAATATAACGGCGATATTATATATAGTCAACGTCGACTGATGGTAATTATACACACACACACACACACACACACACACACACACACACACACACACACACACACACACACACACACACACACACACACACACACGCGCGCGCGCACACACACACACGCACAGACGCACACACACACACACATACACCCACACACACACACACACACACACACACACACACACACACACACACACACACACACACACACACACACACACACATATATATGTGTGTGTGTGTGTGTGTGTGTGTGTGTGTGTGTGTGTGTGTGTGTATAATTACCATCAGTCGACGTTGACTACAGCATTTTTGTCTCTACCCACTCCCGTATAGGTAGAATCAGTGCCCGAGTGAAAGAATTTGAGGGAATATACAGATAGATAGATATGTGTGAGTATATGTGTGTTTTGTGCCTTACACACGAACACTCAACATAAATGGACGCAAAATACACCAAAAGGGAAACGAGATGTACATACGTTGAAATAATCTTCATCGTGTTCACAGTCGCTGCTTCGGTTGGACGGTGACCACGCACTGTGAGAAAAAATTCGGAAGTC
>NC_061833.1:4067992-4070492 GCF_019202785.1 Penaeus chinensis
ACCCCATGGGAGATGAACTTTATGAGGACCTGGAGAGGTCATTACCACTGTCCCTTCCTGTTACATGCCGTAAAAAAACTATATGAACCAGTTAGAAACAAGAGAAACACACAATGCAACTACGATCAACAAAAAGAAGTTAAAAAATCGAGCCGAGAAGTTAACGAGCGTGGGGGTAGGGGGACGTCGGGATGAGGAAGGGAACCAACCAATGGAAAATCGCTAGCAAACCCCTCTAATGTTATGATGTCATTTTCTTATCAAGTGGCTATATTTCTATACGACTGTAAATCTACTTGGTCGTGAAACTAGTTTGAGGATGCTTGGAATATGGTATTCAGGACAATTTTCTAGACCTTTTCTGAATTTTAAATGTTATGAATCGGTGCTGGATTAGGGTACGTCATAGAAGTAATTTTAATCGCGTCATTATTAATCTTCTAGCTTGCACAAGGAGGACATTTGGAAGGCTTTTAACATGTCTATGACACTGTTCTGGATCTTCTATGAAAATTTTAGCTTTATGAATTAGTCCCAGGGTAAAACCTATATCCGGGCATAGGTAGCAGGGGCCCGCTCATTACTAATGGACTATTAAAGAAAGAGTTTGGAATAGCGATAGATATATATAGAGAGAGAGGAGTGAGAGGGAAGAGCGAAGGAGAGGGAAAGAGGGAGAGAGAAAGAGAAAGAAAGGAGAGGGGAGAAAGAAAGGAGGAGATACAGTGACTAAGTTATGCCAGAAAGTACTCATATCTTTTTCTTTTTTTTTCCTTCTAGGCTGATCCACATTTATCACATAATTTATATTTAGAATAACAAAGGTAATCCCTTTAATCTAATTTTGTTTATCACTTTTATTATCATTATTTTCACATTCATCCATTTCCTTTATAATCATTTTAATATTCCTAATACATTTACTTGCAAACCATTTGCACAGGTAATGAACTACTCTTAAACTTTTAAGGAAAGAATCTCTTGTTTTCATTATAGGGAAAATTGCTATTACACACCTGCTTATACCTACGTCTAAGATCCTATGATTAAAAAATACACAACTCGAGCCTTCTCCTCTAGAAACCACTCTGTACCACTCGTCATGACGTCACGACCATCTCGTGACGTCATTGATATCGTCACTCAGAAAGAGAAATATTTTTTTCACATACACAATCGTTTCATATTTTAAATGGCTTCATTCATAGTTTTGACGTTTTTTTTGCACTCTAGTTTCCCGAAAGGGAATAATAATACCAAATTTGTAGTTTTGGAGGTCTGCAGATTGTTACGTTATAGTCATAGAACCAAATTTGTTTTCGGTTAAGTACAGTTTTCAACAATCAGGTACGACATCTTAACAGAGCTGTATGCCTTTTAATTATCAGATCTTTGAGGCACACACACCCCACGACGCGGGCGACCGGCTCCCCGCGAACGAAGAGCCAGCTCGGCCATGAACGTGAACCCAGCCAACCCAAGACCCAGACCCAGAATGCACAGAGGCCCTTGCATGTGGCTGAGGCTGATGGCCCGGTCGACGCTCTCCCCTGCTCCGCGTTCCTCCTTCTGCCTCCGGAGGTTCCCCTCTTGTACTTCCTGCATCATGTCTCTGTGCCACTTGATGAACAGGCCGTTCTGGAGACACAGGGAGGTTTTGTTAGAGGTCAGGGTGTATTCGTGTTGGTTAGGTGAGGTGTTCCTAAGTGTAATGAGGAAAATGAAAATGATGATGATGATGTTGATGTTGATGTTTATGGTGATGTTGATAATGTTAATGTTAATGTTAATGTTAATGTTAATGTTGATGTTGATGTTAATGTTGATGTTGATGTTGATGTTGATGTTGATGTTGATGTTGATGTTGATGTTGATGTTGATGTTAATGTTGATGTTGATGTTGATGTTGATGTTAATGTTAATGTTAATGTTAATGTTAATGTTAATGTTGATGTTGATGTTGATGTTAATGTTAATGTTGATGTTGATGTTGATTTTGATGTTGATGTTAATGTTAATGTTAATGTTAATGGTGATGTTGATAATGTTAATGTTAATGTTGATGTTGATGTTAATGTTAATGTTAATGTTAATGTTAATGTTAATGTTAATGTTAATGTTAATGTTAATGTTAATGTTAATGTTGATGTTGATGTTGATGTTAATGTTAATGTTAATGTTGATTTTGATGTTGATGTTGATGTTAATGTTAACGTAATGTTAATGTTAATGTTGATGTTAATGTTAATATTGATGTTGATGTTGATGTTGATGTTAATGTTAATGTTAATGTTAATGTTAATGTTAATGTTGATGTTGATGTTGATGTTGATGTTGATGTTAATGTTGATGTTGATGTTGATGTTAATGTTAATGTTGATGTTGATGATAATGATGACGATGACGATGATGTTGGTGTAACTTGTAATTTAAAATGATAATAATAGTGATATCAACCATGGCAATAACATCAACAATAATGAAAATACGAAAAAGAGAG
>NC_061833.1:4097992-4105492 GCF_019202785.1 Penaeus chinensis
ATGGGACCAACTTTGACTTTGATACACATGTATATATACATGTGTATACGTATCTATATATCTATATATATATATATATGTATACACACGTATATATAAATATACATATACATATATATATATATATATATATACTTATCTCTCTCTCTCTCTCTCTCTCTCTCTCTATATATATATATATATATATATATATATATGTATATATATACATATACATATATATATACACACACACATATATACATACACACACACACACTCACGCACGCACACACACACACACACACACACACACACACACACACACACACACATATATATGTGTGTTTGTATCGTCTCTGTCGGCGCCACCAAGCCCCATCGTCGCCTTTAGATCAAGCTGTTTTGCTTAAGCGCAATCGTCGCGTCGGGCTTGTCCGTCCTGCCTGGACCCGAATTCTGCTTGACACGCGGCTTGCTGATGACGGCGTAGGTTGCTTCCTGGTTGACTACGATGTGCTGCGGGAACTGCGGCTTTCTGGGCGCGGCGGGTGCGGCGTCTGCTTGCGGCCGCGGCTGTTGTACGTGGTTATTAGCGTAGTGATCTTCCGCCTGTTGGGTGGGATCACTGTGAGTGTTATTTTTATTAGGAGTGGTAGTGCCTGTGTTACGAATATTATTTTCATATATCATGTATATACGTGAGTGCGTGAGTGACGGGACATACGTGTACATATGTATGGGTGTATATATGTATGTGTGTGTGTGTGTGTAAATATATATATACATATATTTATAAATATTCATATAAGATCTATTTATATATGATCTATATATATATATATATATAATGTATATATATTATATATTAAATAGATAATATATATATATGTATATATATTCATGTATGTATGTATGTATGTATGTATGTATGTATGTATGTGTGTGTGTGTGTGTGTGTGTATATGTATATGTATATATGTATATGTATATGTACATATATGTGTGTATGTGTGTATATATATATATGTGTGTGTGTGTGTGTGTGAGTTTGTGTGTGTGTGTGTGTACGTGTGTGTGTGTGTGTATGAATATATACATATATACATACATATATATATATATATATATATGTGTGTGTGTGTGTGTGTGTGTGTGTGTGTGTGTGTGTGTGTGTGTATGAATATATACATATGTGTGTGTGTGTGCGTGTGCGTGTGCGTGTGCGTGTGCGTGTGCGTGTGCGTGTGCGTGTGCGTGTGCGTGTGCGTGTGCGTGTATGTGTGTGTGATAGATAGATAGATAGATAGATAGATAGATAGATAGATAGATAGATAGATAGATAGATAGATAGATAGATAAATAAATAAATAAATAAATAAATAAATAAATAAATAAATAGATAGATAGATAGATGGATGGATGGGTGGGGGTTATTTGATACAGATATAGATCACAATGACAAAAAAAAAAAATAAAGAGCAAACTTGGCTGAACGAGAAGCGAATTCGCATTACCACGGGTTGGTAGTGTTGCAGCGTGTCGTAGGTGTTGTCCGTGGCTGCCGGAGAAAAAGGGAAATTGGTTGAGTCTTAGATTTATATTCTCTCTCAATCTCTCTCTCTCTATCTCTCTCTCTCTCTCTCTCTCTCTCTCTCTCTCTCTCTCTCTCTCTCTCTCTCTCTCTCTCTCTCTCTCTCTCTCTCTCTCTCGCTTTGTCTCTCTCTCTTTCGCTTTGTCTCGGTCTCTGTCTCACGCTCTCTCTCTCTCTCTCTCTCTCTCTCTCTCTCTCTCTCTCTCTCTCTCTCTCTCTCTCTCTCTCTCTCTCTCTCTCTCTCTCTCTCTCTCTCTCTCGCTCGCTCTCTCTCTCTCTCTCTCTCACTTTGTCTCTCTCTCTCTCGCTTTGTCTCGGTCTCTGTCTCTCGCTCTCTCTCTCTCTCTCTCTCTCTCTCTCTCTCTCTCTCTCTCTCTCTCTCTCTCTCTCTCTCTCTCTCTCTCTCTCTCGCTCGCTCGCTCTCTCTCTCTCTCTCACTCTCTCTCGCTTTGTCTCTCTCTCTCTCTCGCTTTGTCTCTCTCTCTCTCTCTCTCGCTTTGTCTCGGTCTCTGTCTCGCTTTTCTCTGTCTCTCTCGCTCTCTCTCTCTCTCGCTTTGTCTCGGTCTCTGTCTCGCTTTTCTCTGTCTCTCTCTGTCTCTCTCTCTCTCTCTCTCTCTCTCTCTCTCTCTCTCTCTCTCTCTCTCTCGTTTTGTCTCGGTCTCTGTCTCGCTTTTATCTGTCTCTGTTTCTCTCTCGCTCTGTCTCTGTCTCTCTCTCTCTCTCTCTCTCTCTCTCTCTCTCTCTCTCTCTCTCTCTCTCTCTCTCTCTCTCTCTCTCTCTCTCTCTCTCTCTCTCTCTCTCTCTCTCTCTCTCTCTCTCTCGTTTTGTCTCGGTCTCTGTCTCGCTTTTATCTGTCTCTGTTTCTCTCTCGCTCTGTCTCTGTATCTCTCTCTCTCTCTCTCTCTCTCTCTCTCTCTCTCTCTCTCTCTCTCTCTCTCTCTCTCTCTCTCTCTCTCTCTCTCTCTCTCCCTCTCTCTCTCTCTCTCTCTCTCTCTCTCTCTCTCTCTCTCTCTCTCTCTCTCTCTCTCTCTCTCTCTCTCTCTCTCTCTCTCTCTCTCTCTCTCTCTCTCTCTCTCTCTTCTCTCTCTCGCTTTCTCTCTCTCTCTCTCTCTCTCTCTCTCTCTCTCTCTCTCTCTCTCTCTCTCTCTCTCTCTCTCTCTCTCTGTCTCTCTCTCTCTCTCTCTCTCTCTCTCTCTCTCTCTCTCTCTCTCTCTCTCTCTCTCTCTCTCTCTCTCTCTCTCTCTCTCTCTCTCTCTCTCTCTCTCTCTCTCTCTCTCTCTCTTCTCTCTCTCTCTCTCTCTCTCTCTCTCTCTCTCTCTCTCTCTCTCTCTCTCTCTCTCTCTCTCTCTCTCTCTCTCTCCCTCTCTCTCCTCTATCAGTCTCAGAAAGGGGAAAACGGATAGACAAACGCACAAACAGCCAAAGGAGAGCTGAGAGCGACGTAACTCAGCCCCGGAACGCCCACTAAGGACGGAGCAACGTGAACCCAGCACTCACTGATCTTGTCGTATACATCCGTGCCATGAGTCCTCCAAGCTTGGGTGGGGATCTCGGGCTCTGAGTAAATGTTTTTGTCGGACATCGAGTAGTGGGTCATGCGCGGCAGGGTATTGGCGGCGGGCAGCATCCCCGGTCTGGTGTCCATGCAAACGGAGACGCTGTTGGTGCGCGGAGACTTGATGTTGGCGAAGGTGATGGGCACGGGCGTCGTCGAGGGGCTCTCGGTGGGGCTGTCGTTCGAGAATTTATTCTGGCTCGGTCGGGGTGGCTTGGTGGGGCTTGGCTGCAAGGGAGGAGGAGGAAGCTCTGTTACTTTTTTTTATACACTAATAGGAGCGGCTGTTGCGTGGTCAACTTTATCTTTATTTTCGGCTAGTGAACATCTAATCGTTTTTTTTTCTAGCAAAGAATCGTTGCAAGTATGAAACTGTAAGGTACTCAGAGCAATGTATGCATCGGCAGATCATGACCTGGACTTCTGTAGTGAAATGATACACATTAAAAGGCCAAGATAACATTTTACGCAGTGATACATCCCAATAAGGGTGGGGTGGGGGGGGGGGGGCGATTCTATTTCGAAAAGCTTTCGGATTCTACGGAAGAACACCCCAGCAAAAGAGGAACCAGATCCTGACCTTGTTTTGCATGACCTCGACCTCTTCGTAGGTGTGCCCTCCTATGGTGATGACAGGCGCGTCGGAGGCCTCGGGCGGCGTGACCTGCCCCACCGGGAGGGAGGGCGTCTGGCTCATGCCGGAGGTCCTCGTGCGGGCCTTCTCCTTGCTCACCATGGCGTGGATCTGCCGGCCCTGCGCGGGGGAAGGCGAAGGGTGAGATGCGGCCACGCAGGAAAAGGACAAACTGAGGAAAATAATTACGGTGATGTTGGGAATAATGATACAAACATTAAAAAAAAAAAAAAACGAATGGGGAGCAGAATTAAAAGAGGGACACATGAAGGGAGAATCAAAAGAAGAGAATGGCTGAAGAAAGAATGGCCTCCTGCCAAGTGACAGCCATGACGACTACCGTAATAGTGAACGTAGTGAAAAAATCTTTTAAAGCTCAGAAGCTTTTCATATACGACAATTCCATTGCAAACTCACAAGAAGAGTTGATTTAATAGGTAGATCTCTCTTTTTCTGAGAGACACGGCCAAACCAGGGACCGGTGCGATTTCAACCCTGACAATATATGAAGTGAATGCCTGTCGAAGCTATGCACAAAAATTAATTACCCAAAAGGCGCCCCAGCCTTTTGGATGGGGAGAGGGGGGTAGTTTGCGACGAAAAAAATGCATATTTGTGAAATACATGGCTGTTGTATACAAAAATCTAGCGAAGGAAAAAAAAAATAAGGATAAGCACGAGCAGGAACACAACGAAAGCAGGAAGGCGAGCGTGCGAGATCCAACGCCTCCCCAACGGCAAAGCGCCCCTGCCCCTGCCTGATTGGTGACGAAGGAGAACACGCCTTCCCCGGACTCGCTCTTGCGCCCCGCCTCCAGGTGGAAGTCGTTGGTCCTGTAGCCGAAGCGCCGCAGTTGGCCCATGGACCAGCGCATCACCCGCTTGCCCTCGGGGCTGATGAGGGTGATGTGGCCGTCCTCGATCAGCAGCCGCATCTGGCCATCCACGGCGAGCTTCGACCGCGTCTCCGCGCCAATCGTCACCATGAATTCGCGCACGACTGCCGGGGGGAGATTTTTTTTCAGAGAGAGGGAGGGGACGGGCGTTACAAAAAGAGAATGAAAAGTGGAAGGGGCTCAGGGGAGCGGGTGGAGGGATGGGGGAAATGGCTGCAGGGGGTTGCAGGAAGGGACTTGGAAGAGGAGAGGGAAGGATTCAGAAGAGAAGGAATGAACCAGAGAGGGATTCAAGGGCGAATGGTTGTAGAGAAGGGGAGGGACGCAGAGAGAAGGCGGGATAGGTTAGAGCTGCATTTATGTAAGAGGAGGGGGACTGGTAGGGGAGGGAATGGGGGAGGAGGAAGGTATGGAAAAGAGGAAATAGGAAAAGAAGGAAGGAGAGGGGGAGATGTCAAGGATATACATCGTTATATATTGCCTACGTGTCAAACTGCATAATCAATAAAAAAAAAGTAATTAAAGAGGAAAAACAGACAGGTAAATGATGGACATTTCCTCTGCACTACCTTCGTCAGCAGATATATAGATGTCGTTTTCGGACACGATTCCGTCTGCGCCTACTTTGGTGGTGGAGTTCGCGCTCTGTTGCGGCTGGAAGAAGACGTCCTGAATCATCTGCAGAAGGGGAAAGGAAATGCTTTTGGCGTTCTCTGTTGCACGGACACATACCCAAACCACAGAGACACGTGCATACAAACAACATACACATACTTATGTACATGTACACATGCACACAAACACACGCAAGCACATAGCCACACACACACACACACACACACATACGCTCACACGCACACACACACACCCACACACACACACACACACACACACACACACACACACACACACACACATATAAATATATATATATATATATATATATATATATATATATATATATATATAAAGGGGAATCCTTGATGGCACAGTTTACTAACTGTGCAATTTGGGATTCGGGAAAGTTCGCTTCAGTAACAGCTCCAGATTAATTACCGGAAATATTTGTGAATATCTGCAAACACTTTAAAAAAGATTTAATTTCAAACGCAAATTCAGCGAATCTTCCCTGTCTCGGGCTTCAGTCTTCCTCTCAATTAATTTTGCATGGTCTTTTCTTCTCCTCTTTTCTTTTCCTTCTCTTCTTATTTTCTTTCTTTTGTCCACACCCTAATCGCGAACTCATTCTTACCTTTTTCGCCACAATATTTTACCATAAAGCTATGACCTTTGATGTCTGGCACGTTTAATGTGTTTGACCATTAACCATTCTGCGAATCCACAATCATCGTGTTATTGAACCAAAAAACTTCTTTACCTGAAGACGTTGCCCCCAACCCACCCAATCCCTTTATTTTGAATGATCTGAGATGTTGAAGCGGCAGACAATTTTTCAATAAATAAATAAATATCGTTTTTTATACATCAAATGCGTTCACTCGTCCTCTAACGTTTAGCTTATTTTCCCTTCTGTTCCTAATCGTTCTCCCGCCAGTTTTGCACTCCTCTGCATTATAGGTTTACTATATGTACCCTGTCGTCCTTTACACTGTTTTTGCATTGTAATTCTCCTTCTCCCCCTCACTATCCCCATGCCTCTCCCTTTCCACGTTCCTCTTCCTTGCCCTCTCCCTCTCTCCTCCTCTCCCTCTCTCCTCCTCTCCCTCTCTCCTCCTCTACCTCTCTCCTCCTCTCCCTCTCTCCTCCTCTCCCTCTCTCCTCCTCTCCCTCTCTCCTCCTCTACCTCTCTCCTCCTCTACCTCTCTCCTCCTCTCCCTCCCTCCTCCTCTCCCTCTCTCCTCCTCTCCCTCTCTCCTCCTCTCCCTCTCTCCTCCTCTCCCTCTCTCCTCCGCTACCTCTCTCCTCCTCTCCCTCCCTCCTCCTCTCCCTCTCTCCTCCTCTCCCTCTCTCCTCCTCTCCCTCTCTCCTCCTCTCCCTCTCTCCTCCTCTCCCTCTCTCCTCCTCTCCCTCTCTCCTCCTCTCCCTCTCTCCTCCTCTCCCTCTCTCCTCTCCTCCTCTTCTTGTTTTTCCTCTCGCCCCCCTTTCCCTTTCTTACCCTGACCCAGGCGTTTCTTTCCTCCTTGCTGTCGACAGAAAAGTCGTTGACTTGATCCTTGATCGAGACCTGGAAAACAGAGAAAGTCAATAACATAACTTTAACATAATATGATTATGATTTTGATATATCATAACTTGAACACAGTATAATATTAAAATGAATACAACATTACTTTAACAAATTAAATATACAACTCAAATTTGATAAAATTTCAACAAAACACATCAAAACATGGTATAGCTTATTTAAATCTTATTGAGTAGAACATACATAATAATTGCAAATAGTCGTATCTGTGATATAAACATATCATTTCTATTAGCCACTCTCCTTTCTGCCTCGGAGTAACATTAAATTCAATAACTTATAAATAACAGTAACAACAATCATGAAAATGTCGTTGCAACATTCCCTAACCAATAACTAAACACACCGGTGTTCTTAAAGACACCGGTGTAGGTAAATCCGCGGTGAGAATAAAGGCTTATGGTAAAATAGGGTGAAATCGGGTGTTCGATTCCCTTGCTATATTCGCCATCCGCATAAAAGCCTATTTAGCGCTTCTTGACATTGCAAACTGGTCTTTTTACACTTAGAGCCCATTCTACTTAGCGTTTCTCTACATTGCACTTAGAGCCCATACTACTTAGCGTTTCTCTACATTGCAAACCAGTCATTTTACACTTAGAGCCCATACTACTTAGCGTTTCTCTACATTGCAAA
>NC_061833.1:4117992-4120492 GCF_019202785.1 Penaeus chinensis
AAATGTCTATGCACATAGATGGCTCTGCTAGTGCTTAGCTACAAAGGAGTCAATAAGTAGATCTTGAGACCTTACCTGATTTCACCTTTCCTTGAATTGGCGGGAAAAACGTGTTATTAACTAGTGCTATAAATATCGATGGTGTTATTTTTATTATAAACATTATAATAACTACAATGTTATAAACATTAGTAGCAGCAAAATAAGATAACGTAAAATATTTTCGTAAATCAATGAAAAGGGTGAATGGGCGAGACAGGCAGTACTCATAACTGGCTCATTGGTGACTTAGTACAAGTGTAGCCATCTATGTGTAAAAACAATTAAACAAGTAAACTCACAGTGGGCATAGCTTGTACGTACATGCCCATCGGGAATGGGTTATGGTTGCTCTGTTTTAGGATGTTATGAATGTGTGTATATACTATTAAATTACATCTTGTTTAATATAACTTCATGCTGTAGATATAATCGATATATTGATGCAAATTATGCAGATGTACAGTAAAACATAAGAGTTCGATACCTAATATTAGCAGTATTAATATCATGCAAGCTTACATAGAAGTAAAAAGGAAATTCAAAACCACGCTTTAATCAAACATTTTCATAGCACTCAACAAATATTTAGAGCCACGTCAACAGATCGCCATATTAGACTCCTGTACGATGGTGGCAGCGGTGGCATTAACAAAAAAAATACTGAATGCCACTTAAATCTAATGACTGAGTACTTGAAGCAATTTGCAATTTACGATGGACTCGGCTTCTCAGAATGTCCCCATTTCTTGTGTTTGTCAGGTAATTGCATATTTACCTATCCATTCATTTTTATCTGAAGTTTGACCTCTTTTTACATATTTTATGTTCATCATGTTCATTTGAATAGTTTTGGATTATACATAAGTATACGTGTATGTATGTGTAATATGAGAGAAGTATGATCAACTGCAGTAGGAATGTTAAACATTTCAACTGGGTCTCTGGGGGCAAGGGCGGGTAAGGGAGCAAAGCGAAATTGTATTTTAGGGGCACTTTTAAGTTATAACTAGACCCATGTAATTGTAATTTAGTACGGGAAAAAGGTGGACCTTGGGGGGATCAACTTAGGACCTTGAGAGACGCAAACAGAGTCTTGGTGTCACTGATGTCAAACTCCTTGCCCGTGGGTTAAATGTGGCTCTTGGGATGGTCAAGAATTTTCAGCTTGTAAAATTATGATCGTCGTGAAGGAAAGTATGTTTAATGGCTAAAATAAAGCGGTGTAATGCACTGTAGCAGTTTATGACTAAACCATATATATATATATATATATATATATATATATAAATAAACATATACATATATATATACTTTGTTACCATATATGTCAACATTCAAAATTTAAGAAGTGAGATAAACTTCACCTTCAGATACGTAATATCAGACAGTTTTTGATGATATAATTCCTGGAAGTCAGGCACGCACTGTACCTCGGTTGGCACGCAAGATGAGAGCTGAAATCAAGCCTGGCCCTTGGAATTTCAGAGCCTGAAACCTCAGTAACAGAGTAGCTTCCTCGGAAGCTACTTTCGTTCGGTTTCTTTTATCCATTTAATTATTTACTTGTCCAATATATGTTTTGACGAATTAAAAGCGTCACTTAAATTCAGAATTTACGCACATATATTCTACAAACACACACACATGCGTGCATACGTATGTGTGTGTATGTGTGCGTGCGACCGTGCGTGTGTGTGTGTGTGTGTGTGTGACTGAGAGAGAGAGAGAGAGAGAGTGTGTGTGAGTAAGTGAGTGAATGTGTGTGTGTATGTGCATGCATGCGTGCGTCAGTGCGTGTGTATGCGTGTGTGTGTGTGTTTATGCATCCGCATGAACGTATGTGTGTGTGTGTGTGTCCTATTTCTTTAATTCCCCGTATTGAAACGAAAATATATTTCTCAGGGCGATCCTCCAGCAAACGGCGCCGCCCTCGCTTGCCCTCGACGCCGCGCTATCCAGGACAGTTGCCCCTGTAAGAAGCGATCACATTTCTCTATTATCTGGCCGTGCGGTGTCTGGTTGTCATCGCTAACAGGATGTTTCACGATAATCCGTGACGCTGAACCTCATCCGGTCGGCCGTCGCTCGACACGCCATTCGCCGCTTCACGACAAAGACCGCCTTTGTAAAATATGGGTTAAATGATTGTCGACCATCCTGTTTAGGTAACACATTTTCGCTCATTTCTTTCTCTATCTCTTTCTCGCTTTCTTTCTCTCTCTCTCTCTCTCTCTCTCTCTCTCTCTCTCTCTCTCTCTCTCTCTCTCTCTCTCTTCTCTCTCTCTCTCTTCTCTCTCTCTCTCTCTCTCTCTCTCTCTCTCTCTCTCTCATTCTTTTTCATTCTTTCCTTCTCTCACTCTCTCCAGATTTATGAAACAAGAATACGAGTTGAAAAAAAAATCAACGAAAGACGAGAAAATAAAAAAAAAACGAATAAGCGAAGTGGGAAAGGAGGAAA
>NC_061833.1:4130492-4132992 GCF_019202785.1 Penaeus chinensis
CAGATCTTATAAAGTAAGGTTTTCGTGTGTTTTTTCTCGATGAAGTGTTGTCTGTGATTTGCATGATGTTGTCGTTTCGGTAGATTTGAGGGTTAAGTCGGTTTATAAAAGTAAGGCAAAGAAAACTGGAGGATTTTTTTAAAGAGCGTGATAGTGGTTGTAAGTAATGTCAGTGGTTGTAAGTGATTTTGTGGTTATAAGTATTGGTTAGAATTTATCCTTGTGTTTTTTTTAATCTTTATGTTGATCATATCCTGTGTGATTGTTAATAGACGGTTTTCATTTTTAATTACATATTATTTACAGTATATTCACTCCATATGCAGGCATCCCTTCATGCTAACATCAGCTCGTTTTTATATGCTTTTCTTATTAAATTTATTATTAATTTCATGTTGCTGCCTTGTTCACTCAGGGTCTTATTGGTGTGTGAATTTTCCCCCTTCGTTACTGCAGTTATGTTGGTGAACTTATGATAGAAATGAACGTATTTCGGGAAAGGTTAAGTTTCAAATGGATCAGCTGATGTGTTGGACTTAAATGTGACAGATTTAAAAAATTCTTAGTAGGTTAAATGTTAACCGAAAAGGGATAAGGTAGTGGTTGTGCGCTGAATATCATGAGCTCATGTTGTCTGTTGTTCTGGTATGAGATTAATTGGATGTCCCAGTTTTCGCTCATAATTCACAGATCTTCTAACGTAAACTTAATATTCGTAGTTTTTTTTTTTATGTCTTAAGCCTTTGACACATAATGCAAGGAAGTGGAATTGTACGTTCCAGCATTACAACCCAAAAAAGTTTTAAAATGTTTTAAAAATGAGTTTTATGATAACTGTATTAACCGCCAGGATTTTTGTTCATCAAATTTCAAAATTTCACTGTCAGTTTTCACTGTATTTTCTAAGCTTCTTCCATTTTATTTTCTAAGCTTACTTCTCTAATAGACTAATTAACAATACTTTAACAAATTCACTGCCTCCTCCAATATCTCTCTTTACCCTCTTTTACAAACAGAAAACTCACAATGCCGAACACGTGCCGTACCTGTGGGGGGTCCTCCTTCACAGTGGACTGTGCGGTCAAAATGTGCGACCAGTGTGGCACAGAACAAACAAATTACGCAGAGTACATGAGTCAGGAGATTTTCACGGAAGTGGATCGCTCCCGTTATGCGTCACAGATTGCCGATGAGAGAGATGATGCTGATTCAGTGGACTCTAAACCTAAAGGTGAGTTCCTATGGAGAGGGTGGAAGGGAGGAAAGAGTTTTAAAGATGTTACGCTTGCGAAAGGGAAAGAAAATAAGAAGAGTAGCTATGAGGGATATGCAAAGCAGAATGGTATAGTAGAAATGATTTTGATCCTTGAGTAAGTGACAGAACAGATAAGTTCATTCTAAATAATTAACTTCTTAGGTCTGGTTACTTCACAGCAATTGCATGACCTAAATTCCAGGCATTAGGCTTATGCGAGTTGTTGCTTTGCCTGGTTCATGGCTTGTAGGCTGGATGGACACAAATACTCATGTGCGGTGACAAGACTCGAGGCCTCCTATTTGCTGTGTTATTTTCTAGATGCTTTTTTCTTTTTCTTCTTCTTCTTCTTCTTCTACTTCTTCTACTTCTACTTCTTCTTCTTAGTCTTTGACTTCATCTTCGTTTTCGTCTTCATCTTCTTCTTCTTCTTCTTCTTCTTCTACTTCTACTTCTTCTTCTTAGTCTTTGACTTCATCTTCCTCTTCGTCTTCGTCATCGTCTTCGTCTTCATCTTCGTCTACTTCTCCTTCTCCTTCTCCTTCTCCTTCTCCTTCTCCTTCTCCTTCTCCTCCTCCTCCTCCTCCTCCTCCTCCTCCTCCTCCTCCTCCTCCTCCTCCTCCTCCTCCTCCTCCTCCTCCTCCTCCTCTTCCTCCTCCTCCTCCTCCTCCTCCTCCTCCTCCTCCTCCTCCTCCTCCTCCTCCTCCTCCTCCTCCTCCTCCATTTTCCATTGTCCATATTTATCATTTGATTTGCATTATCCAGATGGTGATAGACTTATCTCTGAACAGACTCCATATCATCTCTCAAGGTAGTCAACAACTCAGTGCAAGAAAATAAAAATATTAACACTTTTTTTATTTGTCTTTCCTTTTGCAATGGGAATAATGCAAAATTACCAAATAAGTTTAATCACCCTCCCAAGAGGTTTGTGCACTTATGGCTAGTCTTTCCCATCACCCCGGCCTTCAGCTGAAATGATCTCGACTGCAAGTTCACATCACCCAGCCTGCAGCCAGATTTTCCCATGATGGCATGTTTATGTTACTTGCCCCTCGAGCCAAATTTTTTCATGACGTGATGTATATGTCATCCAGATCATATGGGTTAATAATGCAATTCCCTCCCCAACTATCTTTGACATAAGCATAGTATTTGAAAAACAGAGTACACCATATGACAGATTCATTCTAAGTAATTAATAAAGCAGTTTTTTTGTTCAAACACAATATTTTAAAGATTGAT
>NC_061833.1:4137992-4142992 GCF_019202785.1 Penaeus chinensis
AAGACGAAAAAACAAACGGCGCTGACAAGGCACACACTGCTGCATCCAAAAGCTTTCCGATGACAAAGCTCTACATCCAGGGCAGTATGCCATTCCATCTGAATTACAAGAAGCTCTTGGGTCTGCTGTATCTTGCCGTCCTTCTATCAGAGGAGGAGATTTTGCTGATGGATATTATCAGGTGAGGTAGGGCTTGTAAGATGCTAACTCTGTGTACAAGTTGTATCAAGTTCCTGATGTAAGCTTTGGGATTCTTAAGCTGAAATTGTAATAGAATAATTTGCCTTTAATCAATTAGGCATCGCAAGCGTTTATCATGTGACATATATTCTTTACTTATTTAGCAAAACTACCTGCCAGCTTCAACAAGGACCTCACTACAGTCTCTTCCCACAGATGGTGCCGAGAAGGCCACATCCCCTATGTGTCAGCGCAGAACCTGCTGAAGGAGGACATGAAAATGATCCGGGAAGACATGGGAGTGTTCAGGAAGATGGTAGTCCCCACGGCAGATGCGATTCAAGAAGTTGCAGGGAAGATGGCTGCCTTCCTTTCAATCCAGTACATACCACTCCCTAGGGAGGATATGATCATTGAGAGGATTGTAGAGAGCCTTCGGTTGCCAGGTGAGGAATTCTAGTTATTGAACTATGTGGTATTGAAGTTCATGTAAAGGGGGTGTTTCTTATTTTATGTCTAGTAACAGGTTTCTTTGCTTGTCTGATGTTATGATAAGTAAATGTATAATGAAGAAAATGAGAAAAAATTAAGTGATAAAAGGTATATTTAAATGTCTGCATATATGCAGGTGAGTAAGGGTATTTATTAGTGTGTTGCTAAATGCCTAGACAGTTGTCCAGCTTTTGGTTGTGTATATAAGACATCATCACAGTGATTGGTATATAGACCTGATGTGATGTGGCGTAACCCAGCGTCTGTGATTATTCTTCATGAAGGGAAATGTCTCCCATCACCAATGGGTTCATTGTCTGTTCCATTAATTTTAGTCTTATGTTTCCATCATTAGTTCCTCTCTGCCAACCAACACACTTCTTCTTTACTTGGTTAGAATAAAGTCTTTTCATCACTAAGAATTGCTCATGCAGCTGCTTGTGAAAATAGTCCTAGTGACTGTTGTCTAATAGGAATTCCAAGATTTATCTATGAGAGAGACAATATTACTCATTAATTTTCTGCACAATGCCAGTGTATCATTAGAGATAGTTGTAGAATCATAGAGTGAGATTGATTTATTATTTCTGGTCATGCATTCATTAGAATTGTTATAGAATAGCTAGTATAAAGAAAGGTCCACCTCTTCTGTTTACCATCATCAGCTCAGCCTTATAGAGTCATAGCTATATCCGGCCCCAATCTTGCAGAGGCTGTGAGCTCCATGGCCAAAGACCTGGTGCATCACAGCAGGTGCAAAATCGACTACACTTTCTGCTTGCGTGTCCCCGACTTGGAAGCGATTGCCATGGCTTCTGTAATATCCGTCGTGAAACTGTGCTGTGGCCTTGATGGCTCTCAAGAAGTAAGGCTCTCACAAGCAGCTAAGATTATGAATGAACACCATAAGGACAAACCCGCCTGGACACATCTCTTTTCCTGGGAGGAGTGGGAAAGGTAATTCATTATTGTCATGGAGTTATCAGTCTTGTTAGTTAACTCAAAGCTGACTGTGATTTTACTTTATTGATTGTTTTTACAAATAGATGGCTACACTTATACTAAGTCACCAATGAGCCAATTACCAGTACTGCTTGTCTCGCCTGTTTACCTTTTTCCTCAAGTTACGAAAATATTTTGCGTTATCTTATTTTGCTGTTACGAATGTTTATAACATTGTAGTAATTATAATATCTATAATAGAAATAACATCGATATTCATAGTATATGAATATGCTTCAAAATAAGTCAAAAGACCATATACTTACTTATCTGTAGTATATTCATGAATATTTAATCTTAATCAAGTATAGGACTAGATTCCTTGTTTAGTTCAACAAATTCAACTCCACATATTTTCTGACTTTTGTTATAAAAAAAAAAGGCAACACACTAGAATTGCCTGTGATATTTCACATGGTCAGTAACTGTGAAATAGTTTTTTTACCTTGTAATATAATTCAAAATTTCCACTTTTGCACAAACTTTTCCAGACAAAAAGAGAGAATCATAAGAAAAAAGTTTTTACGCATTGAACTCACAGCTATGGTACTGGTGGTTCCTTTGCATACATTAACCCAATGGCGACGGGTCACGGCTATCGCCGTCATAACAATACGCACGATGTGAGGCGTGCGGCTGTCCGTAACGGCGCCGCGCCAAAACGCTCCGAGGCAATGATTCGGCTTGATGGACCGATATCACGCGCTCAGAGTCGGCGCGCTGCCGCCGTTCGCCAGAGCGTAGAGTTTTTTTTAATTTTCTATACCCAGTGCCATTGGGTTAACAGTACAAAAGTGATATATAATAGTCATCTTACTGGTCAAAATCTGTTATGATGAATAACTCTTTCCATTTTGCTCTTTCTTTGGTAGAAGAAAGTACAAAATTTATGGTAGCTGTTAAGTTTGCCTTTCCAGTGTGTCATAATAAATAAACTCAAAAAGTGTGTCATAAATGTTTAATTTGAATCCAATTTCAGGCACATGAGTTCTCTGGTGTGGTTTTGTAGCCAAGTAGATGCAGTATTTGCACACCATTTCAAGTCATTTGGCACTGGAGGAGTCAATGCCAAGATTCTTTCTCAGTTTTATTGGGAAGAAGGGATTTGGAGAACACCAAAGACTATTACAAACTATGGTAAAAAAAAAAGACTGCTTAGTTAGATATATATTATTTTATGAGATATTCAAAGTATGTAATTTTGTGATGAATAATTTATCCATCAATAGCAATGATACTTTATAATCACAATGTTTTTTTGAGTTATGTACGTACTTTTTCTTTTCTTTCTTCAGGGCATAATGAAGCTGCTTACAAGATAATAGAGAAGTTTTTAGACTTCCAGGGAAAGCCCTTGGAAGATATGGTAGATCAGAACACTGTTTTAAGGATGTCTAGGAGTCCTTTTATGGATATTGTGAGCAATTTCTTGGTGAAGTTTAAGGATGACAAAGATAAATCCATTCAGCAGTTAGTTAAGGTAAGAACACTGTCTTTTATAGTCTCTCTCTTTCTCTTTATCTCAGCGTGCTTTTCTCTTTCTCTGTGAGTCTGTATGCTTCCCTTCTTTTTCTATCTCACGCCATTCTCTCCCACGCTCCATTCTTTTGTGTTTGTTTTCTTGAAATATGTACAGTTATCCTAAAAGTCTTTGGCTCTGTGGTGACTTTCCTTGTTACCACTGTTATTCTTCCATGTTATTTATGATACTCAACTCTTCTTTTGCATGCCAGATTGGCAGGAGACTGCAGAGGAAGTCTTTCAAGACTCAGAAGATAAACTGGGCAGCTGATCTAAAAAATGTCCAGGCAAAATTGGCAAAGTGTGGCTCTAACCTCACTCTGCAACCTCAGACTCTTTTGGACCACAAAGATAATCACAACAAGAATAATAAAAGCTCTAATTCCAAAATCCATTCCAAGAGTAACATAGATCTGGAAAATCCCATATTGGATGAATCAGAACAGAAGCTTTTGATACCACAGCCTCACAGAAATATCTGGAGGGCCAACTGGACACATAAAAATCGTGTTGAAGCATGGAATTCCTGTCCAGCGACTTACAAGTGGATAATCAATCTTGGCAGCCTGATGATTGAGACACATAGAAATAGGCTATTGTATTACATTGAAATTTTTGAAAAACTTAGATAGGAATGTCTTAAAGTAGTAGTTGCTGTACTGACTGAAGCCTGACTTCCATATTAAAAAAAAGAAAAAAAAATAATAATGGAAGGTCACTGACTTCTGAAATACTGACATTTTTGGTTGTGTATATTTTATTATAGAATATAGATAGTCCTTGTTAACATTGTTAATCTTGTAACAAAGTGAGGCCTCAGGACTGCCTCTGAAATTGGTAAGATATATTATAGTATGTAGAAATGATTACTTGACCTAATGGAGCTATTTATGGAACATCAGTACTACTCTGTGATACTACTCGCTCTGTGAGAAACATTGTTTGACTACCAGTCTTGGTAGCCCTCTAATGATTCAGTTATCATTCAACTGTCAAAGTGCTATTTCCATTTAAAATCTAAAATATTGGTCAGAATATTTACATAGTTGCTCTCTACACAAAGCCACTTGTAGAGCACAAAACCATTATGTAGTTGAAACTGTACCATCAATATATTTCAAATATACTAGGAAGAAACGTATCTGGACAAAGTACTGCAGTTACTTCATTCCTTCCTAATTTGGCTTCTCAATATGGACCCTACTGGTATTGTCAATGGTGTCACATTTCAGAGGAATCTGCCACACCGCATTATTTTCTCCTTTTAGTAATCTGTGTAATGTGGTAGTAGAATCTGATCTGCATATGACCACAAAACAGCACAGCATGGCATATGTGTGTGTGTGTGTGTGCATGTGTGTGTGTGTGTTACACACACTCACACTCTCTCTCTCTCTCACACTCTCTCTCTCTCTCTCTCTCTCTCTCTCTCTCTCTCTCTCTCTCTCTCTCTCTCTCTCTCTCTCTCTCTCTCTCTCTCTCTCTCTCTCTCTCTCACTCTCACTCTCTCTCTCTCTCTCTCTCTCTCTCTCTCTCTCTCTCTCTCTCTCACTCTCACTCTCACTCTCACTCTCACTCTCACTCTCTCTCTCTCTCTCTCTCTCTCTCACTCACTCACTCACTCACTCACTCACTCACTCACTCACTCACTCACTCATTCTTTCACATTCACACTCAAACTCGTATTCACATTCACATTCATACTCGTACACACATACACACTCATCATCATTTACATACACATACATCATACACAGATACATACATATTGCAATTTTGGGATTGTTACCACATTAATAAGAGAA
>NC_061833.1:4147992-4152992 GCF_019202785.1 Penaeus chinensis
AATACTAAAAACAAAAAATGTGAGTTAATTGCTCTTTTGTTTAAAGACAAACTTATAAATCCCAAAAAAGGAAATGCATTTTCTGCCAGCCCCAGAAACTTAATACTCAGCATTACAAATAATGATTTGCAGAACTTCTATAGCTGCAAACTGCAAATCACCATCAGAATATGTGTGATGGCTAGTCTGACAAGAATACAGTACTTCATTTATTTAAAGTAAATCCTCTTCCACATTGTTCAACTAAAAACAATTTATAATATAAACCCTTTACCAAGACTTCTTTGACTCTACTGTAGCAATGCAAGAAATCATCTTCTAGGAATTAATAATGGCTGAAGCTCAGTTCTCAGTCACTGGTAACAATCACCAACAGGGTGGTTTTGGAACTTTCCGACATTATCTGCTTATCAGCGCAGAACCCATTAACATCTCTCCTGGCCAGAGTTGACATACTGGATACATCTTACATTGTACATCTTATTTCCTAATAGATGTCCTCAACAGCTTTTTCACCAGTGATGGCCCATCACTTAAATAACTTAAAATGACTGCATAATGAAAATAAACACAGATATAGAAACAGCTGTACTAAAACCAAAATCTGATATAAGCCTCATAAATAATATTTTCAAGAGTCACAGAGCACACTTTGGAAGATATAAATGTGGATGCTATGTACAACACTTTTTTACAGGTTAGTTGACATACAACAACTATTACAACCAATATATAATCAAAATTCTATCACTTGTAAACTGTTGACTGACTCTGTAAATTGTCCTATTATAATACCAGCTAATTGCAGCTACAGCACTACTTTTGTTGAGTCATCCTTTGAATAATCTGAATTGTCTTAACAAATACAGTAGAAGAATTTTGATTACTTCTAGCGGCATTTCAAAACATTCGACCTTACACTAATATATATATATATAGTATAGAAATCCTACAAAAGCATATCTACAAAACACTGAGGGAGTTTTAGCTCTGGAATCAACAGCAGCTTAGCTGTATGACCCTTTAGGTTTTAACATATATATATATATTTATTATTTATTCATCTGTACACAGGACACTGGAAGACCAAATTGATGAAATATCTGCAACTCATGTGTAGTTCACTAATCATTACTCTGAACAAACCTTACATTCATGGTATGATGCACTGAGAGAGACTAGACCTCTCTACCCTCTAGTGCATTCCTAATGGAGCAAATTTCATATCTTATTATAATACCCATCATCTTCTTAGTAATTAGGAATGTGGCAAGTCATAAAAATTTGCAGTGTTGAAAATGGATGGAACAGTAGTCTATTTCAAATGGAATTATACCTTATGAAACTGAATAGCTAGCTACAGATCTCCATATGGATTGGCTGAAGCTGATACAAATTGACACAAGGTGTTTCAAGCATAAAAATGTATATGGTTTAAAGATCACTGAAACATTTAATCTTTTTTATTATACTTAATTGAACACTGTTAACCTTACCGTTTGCGTTTACATGCATGAAAAAACATGTTAAAGCTGTAATATCTGAAATAATGTTGAAGTATCTTATCTTGGGTATATCCTATCAGAACTGCAGTTGCATTAAAGGGTTGAGCACAAGTGAGGGTGAATAAAGTGTGTTGGAGCCAACCAGTAACACCTCATCACCAACTTTTGATGATGACAATCCATCATTCATTTAAGGTGAAATGCAGTTACCATAAATGTGTTTGTCTACCAAAATTTTATGAAAATACTCAGAATAAAACATTTCACTAAAGCTCAGATTAAATATTCTTTTAGTGGGTATTACTCTGATATTAAAAAGTAGAAGTGACAGTCCACAAAGTTCTGATGAATGAATTGACAAACACGTCAGGTGAACTTACACCAACATTTTAGGTAGCAATCCAAAGACCCTCAGGGTGGTACTCCCTCAGCCCTATGGGTAACAAGTCCCTAATACAGCATGTCACTACACCCTAATGGTGGCATTCAACCACACTCTCAGGGTGCCCATAAGGCAGCCTACTGAAACTTAAGTGGCAGTTTGTAAACATTCAAGAGGTGGTACACTAACAGACCCTCTGGGCTGAAGACCACCCTAAGTACATTAGCACATTATTACTGGAAGCCCAGGGAATATTACACCACAATGCAAATAGTTAAGGGGAAATTGTTTAAAATATTTAAGGGGAAACTGTTTAGATGGTGCAGATAGTTTTTTGGGGGGAGATAAAATGCAATGTTCATAGGCATGTGACATCAACTCAAATATCTTTTGCAACAACAAATTACCCTAATTTTGCAAATTTAGTTTGGGAAAATATAAACTAGATGTACCAAAATACTGTTACAAATTATTCCCTTCTTTCAATAGTTTCTTCATAGAAGAAAATGGTAAAACTGTAGCAGTTATAGATTCAGTTAGAGATTTTATGCCCTAAGACAAACTAAGTCCTCTTTTGCAAAGCAGATTATCCACAGAGGGCAGTAAGCCTGACAGCATTTCCTAATCACGTGTATATAATCACATGAGTATCAAAATATAAAGCTGAGTTCCTAATCAGCAATCTTTAGTTTTTTTAAGTTTTGGAGAAACACTAATTACACACTCATTTACAATTTGAGCTGTGGCCACAAGATAATGGAAGATCACATGAGGACAATGGCAGAGGCAGACCCTACAGACACTCCTGGGAACACAGCATGGGAGATTATAGCATTCATCAACCTTCCAACAGACCATCCTGCCTGCCTGCTTGCCTGCCTGCTTGCCTGCCTGCCTGCCTGCCTGCCTGCCTGCCTGCCTGCCTGCCTGCCTGCCTGCCTGCCTGCCTGCCTGCCTGCCTGCCTGCCTGCCTGCCTGCCTGCCTGCCTGCCTGCCTGTTTGCCTGCCTGCTTGCCTGCTAGCTTGCTTGCTTGCATGCTTGCATGCCTGCAAGTCTGCCTGCCAACATCCACACTAGCTTTGTATTCACAAGTGGACCCAGTTCATTATTTACCAGAAATATCACATAGCAAGGCAGAGTAGTTAAAATAGTCTCTAGTAACCACCTGTCCTTCTACTTACACACACACTACACAAGATTCCCCTGCTGTTCAGTCAATAGCAAACCTATCATGACACAACACTTTCACCTTAGAGACTAGGAAGCAAGAGAACGCAGATTCTTCAGCCACAATATGAGATGAATGTTTTTACTAAGATTTTATTATTATGTTTTCATGTCTATGGTGAACAAAAGAATGTAGTTGAGTGTTTACATATGCATGTCATGAACACACATAGCAAGTTATGTAACAATAGTAATTATGTATAGTAAAAATGAACAATTTTTCTACTGTTCTTTTTTCCAACATGTCACTCTCAAAAGACTATGGTCTAAATCTTCTGCTAAGGAAATGGTGAGTTCACAGAGGATCAGGTATATATGTATATATATCTATATAGGTATGTATAAATATAGTATTCACTGCATCACAGCAAATCATACAAACATTTATACAAGTTTCACAATGTTGCTAAAGGCTCATCTTCCAGATCTGATCTCTAGGTAGGTATCACCACTGTTACTCACAAACACCTTGTGAAAACTGAGGTAATATTTTCTAATTCATCCTAATAGAAATGAAGTCAGTATCTAAATAAAGCGTATCAGAGACTTAAATAATCTCGAGAGAGTTGTCAAGAGAATATAATCTCACAAAAACAAAAATATCTGAATAGGAAAATCTACACACAGCAACAAACAACGTTAAATTAACAGAAAAGTAAAAAATAATATCTTACTTAAATATATTATTAGTGAACTACGATATCACAACCGATATATCTCTTCATCATTATCATTAAAAGAACAAAGAAACCCCTTAGTTATGGCTAGCCCTGTGCCCAACCATATACTCCTTCCAGCGCTGAGCTGTTGAAGAGAGGACTGGGTCGTCATCAATTGAAGCCAGGAGCAGGAGCTGGGTGATGTGCGTGGTGTGGTAGTCCCAGCGGGCTCGGTTGGGAGCTACATGGGTTGTGAAATGACGCAGGTCATAAAAGGAGCCCCAGCCAGTGTCGAAGAGTGGCAGCAGCTTCTTGAGGGAGACCATGCCATCTGCAAACAGCTCAGCTCCATTGCTGTTCGATTCAAGCCTGCCAAGGAGGATCTCTGACTTAATAATTATCTTGTGTGACTTTTTTTTAAGAGGAAGAATGTAAACTTTTATTAACAATGCAAATATTCATTAGCCTTGAAAATTTTTAATTGTAATTCAGTTTTGACTAATTCAATCTTATCCAAGTAGCTTATATCAGCTATGTTATACTGAGTCAGACATTACTGTACATCAAAATTCATTATATTCTACTTTAAAGCTCTTGTACCACATACAAAAAGAAAATCGTTGACCATCATTGTAGTAAAAGAATATTAAAAGGAGATCAAACAGAGTTAATCTTACTCAAAAGCAAGTTCTGTGGATCCTGTGATATGCTTAAAAGAAAATTAACAATGGAAAGCCATACGTATTTTGGACGGAACATCCTTTCATAAAATACATTTTCATGATCAGCTGAGAAAAAACCATCTAACAAGGAAAAAATAATACCCACTCACAGACTTTTAAAGACCCCCACCCCCCCTCACACACACAATATCATCAATAATACTTACGAGAACTCTTTGAGGTCATAGAGTCCAAGGAGACTGTAGATAAATCCATTGAGCACAAAGAGAGATGGAGTTGTGGGGTATTCTTCGTACCATACAAAGCCACCAGGGAAGTAGGTTCGCACACCACCTGCATCAGGATATCTATGATTAACATATACATACATACATACATCATACATACATACATACATACATACACATTATATATATTTATATATATATATATATATATATATATATATATATATTTATATATATATATATATGTGTGTGTATATATATATATATATATATATATATATATATATATATATATATACATACATATATATATATA
>NC_061833.1:4174327-4176827 GCF_019202785.1 Penaeus chinensis
CCTTCTTCCCTTTTCTCTCTTTCCTCCTCTCTCATGCCTTCTCCCTCCCTCCCTCCCTCCCTCCCTCCCTCCCTCCCTCCCTCCCTCCCTCCCTCCCTCCCTCCCCACCCTCCCTCGCTTCTTCCCTTCCCTCTCCCCTCTCCATACCTCCTTCCCTCCCTCCCTCCCTCCCTCCCATCCTCCCCTCCTCGCTTCTTCCCTTCCTCCCTCCCTCCCCCTCCCTCCCTCCCTCCCTCCTCCCCTCCTCGCTTCCTCCCTTCCTCCCTCCCTCCCTCCCTCCCTCCCTCCCTCCCTCCCTCCCTCCCTCCATGCCCTCCTCTCCCTCCCTCCCTCCCATCCTCCCCGCCCCCCCCTCGCTTCCTCCCTTCCTCCCTTCCCCCTCTCCCCTCTCCCTCCCCGCCCTCCCTCCCTCCCTCCCCCCCTCCCTCCCTTCACTCTCCCCTCCCCCCGCCATTCCCCCGAGTCATCACTGGATGGGAGATTGAGCAATAACTCATTCTCGTGGGAGGCTCTCCGGGGATTCTTGTTTCACGAACGTCAGGGAGGGGCCTGCGTTCGTAAGGTTTAGGCTCTGGGGACGTCATTTACCTACCCTGTTACCCTCCCGTCCCCTCCCTCTCCCCTCACTCTATTCCCCATCTTCCTACGCTTCCTTCTCTTCTCCTTTCCGTATTATTTGATTTATCTTTCTCCTGGTTTGTTTTCTTCTCTTCCCTTTCTCCCTTTCGGCACTCTTTTTCAATCTATCCCTATCTCTCTCCTTCCCTTTTCTCAACCCATCCCCCCCCCCCCCCCGCTCCTTTCCCCTCATCCTATTGAATTCTTTTTTTCCTTTTTTAAAAAAATTGTGCTTGTTTGTGTCCTCCGTCTCTTTCTTTTATTCCGCCCCCCCCCCCCTCCCCGCCACCTTTCCCTCGCTCTCCCTCTTCCCCTCCATCCTCTCTTCCTAATTTCCCTCCATTTCGATTTTCGTTTCGATTGAAATGAAAGAAGAGGGAAAAGGCCGGGCGGTGCGGTAGGAAAAGCGAAAGGAAGAGGGGCTGGAGAGGTAGGCGAGGGAGGGAAGCAGGCGCGAGGGAAAACAGGCTAGCGAGCATACAGGTAGGTAGGTAGGTAGGTAAACTGGCAGTCAAACAGAGAGACATTTATGCAGGCAGACAGACAGACCATCATGCAGGCAAACAGACAGACCGTCATGCAGGCAAACACACAGGTAGTCATGCAGACAAACACCGACAGACAGACAGGTATATGTTGTGACGGACAGCCAGTCAACCACACAGGCAGGCAAATAAATAAACAAACCAGCAAGCAAGAAGACAGGCAGTGAGGGAGAAGGGGGAGAGGGGGGGGGGGCAGGGTTGCAATCGAGGTGTAATAAGGCCGTATTAAAGAGTTTACAGTAACGCCTAACTTTTTAAATACTTGCAAACCCTGTCTCGTTCTTAATTCCTTCTGCTGCGCCAGCGGTGCCAAGGCGGCTGATGTTGAGGGTGTTGCTGCTGATGCTGTTTCAGATGCTGTTGTTGTTGTTGTTGTTGTTGTTCTTCTTGGGGGGGGGGGGTGCTGTTGCTGTATTTGTTTTTGTTTAGGATGAGAGAGAGGGAGGGAAGGAGAGAGAGAGAGAGAGAGAGAGAGAGAGAGAGAGAGAGAGAGAGAGAGAGAGAGAGAGAGAGAGAGAGAGAGAGAGAGAGAGAGGGGGGGGGGGATGAGAGGAAGAGGGAAAAAGGGGGAGGGGAAAGGAGGGAGGAGGGAGAAGGAGAAGAGGGGAGAGAGGAAGGGGAGAGGGAAGAGGGGAAAGGAGAGAGAAGAGAGGAGAAGAGAGAATGACCGCCAGAGACAAAACCGGGAGAGGCCGGGGGCACTAACTGATAATCCAGCTTTACTGTCCGGCGTCATAGCTAAAAATAAATCATCGGCAACTTCATTAACGAGGCAGGTGGCGAATCCCGCTTCCGCCATCCACCTTCTGCTCGCTCCCATCTGCCTGCTTCCACCTGCCTTCTTCCACTTGCCTGCTTTCATGTGTCTCCTCCTACATTATGGCTATAATTACCGGTGTCCACCTGCCTACTTCCACCTGCCTGCCTACTTCCATCTACCTACTTTCGCCCGCTTCCATCCACTCGCTTGTTTTCACTTGCCTGCTTCTGTTTGCCTACTTTTATCTACCTGTTTTCGTGTAAGTTTTTTTCTACCTTTGTGCTTCTACTGATTCCACCTCCTTTCCACCTATCTGCTTCCACTTGTCTTTTTCTACCTGACTGCTTTCGCTTGTTATTTATCTCCAGTCTACTTTCATCTGCCTATTTTCACTTGCCTGTCGCTTGCTTTGATATGCCTGCTTTCATTTGTCTTTTTCATTCGTATGCTTATAGTATCCTGCTTTCTTCTGCTTACTTTCCCCTGCTTGCTTCCACCTTCCGAGCAGCACTTTGCTTCATTTTCCTTCTCTCGGCAGGGATTGAATACATTTCTTGCTCATTTCCATCATTAATTA
>NC_061833.1:4186827-4187927 GCF_019202785.1 Penaeus chinensis
CTTCCCCTATTCGCTTGTTCTCGTCTGCTTTCGTGCTTGCTCCTCTTCCCCTATTCGCTTGTTCTTGTCTGCTTTCGTGCTTGCTCCTCTTCCCCTATTCGCTTGTTCTCGTCTGCTTTCGTGCTTGCTCCTCTTCTCCTATTCGCTTGTTCTTGTCTGCTTTCGTGCTTGCTCCTCTTCCCCTATTCGCTTGTTCTCGTCTGCTTTCGTGCTTGCTCCTCTTCCCCTATTCGATTGTTCTCGTCTGCTTTTGTGCTTGCTCCTCTTCCCCTATTCGCTTGTTCTTGTCTGCTTTCTGTGCTTGCTCCTCTTCTCCTATTCGCTTGTTCTCGTCTGCTTTCGTGCTTGCTCCTCTTCCCCTATTCGCTTGTTCTTGTCTGCTTTCGTGCTTGCTCCTCTTCTCCTATTCGCTTGTTCTCGTCTGCTTTCGTGCTTGCTCCTCTTCTCCTATTCGCTTGTTCTCGTCTGCTTTCGTGCTTGCTCCTCTTCCCCTGTTCGCTTGTTCTCGTCTGCTTTCGTGTTTGCTCCTCTTCTCCTATTCGCTTGTTCTCGTCTGCTTTCGTGCTTGCTCCTCTTTCCCAATTCGCTTGTTCTCGCTTGCTCCTCTTCCCCTATTCTCGTGTTCTCGCTTGCTCCTCTTCCCCTATTCTCGTGTTCTCGCTTGCTCCTCTTCCCCTATTCTCGTGTTCTCGCTTGCTCCTCTTCCCCTATTCTCGTGTTCTCGCTTGCTCCTCTTCCCCTATTCTCGTGTTCTCGCTTGCTCCTCTTCCCCTGTTCTCGTGTTCTCGCTTGCTCCTCTTCCCCTGTTCTCGTGTTCTCGCTTGCTCCTCTTCCCCTGTTCTCGTGTTCTCGGCTTGCTCCTCTCCCCTTTCGCTTGTTCTCGCTTGCTCCTCTTCCCCTGTTCTCGTGTTCTCGTTGCTCCTCTTCCCCTTTCTCGTGTTCTCGCTTGCCTCCTCTTCCCCTGTTCTCGTGTTCTCGCTTGCTCCTCTTCCCCCAGTTCTCGTGTTTCCTCGCTTGCTCCTCTTCCCCTATTCTCATGTTTCTCGCTTGCTCCTCTTCCCCTATTCTCGTGTTTTTCGCTTGCTCCTCTTCCCCTTTGT
>NC_061833.1:4205527-4210527 GCF_019202785.1 Penaeus chinensis
AGAGGAAGGAAGGAAGGAAGAAAGGGAAGGACGGAGGAAAGTGGGTGAGAAGGGAAGAAGAGGGAGGGAGGGAGGGAGGGAGGGAGGGAGGGAGGGAGGGAGGGAGGGAGGGAGGGAGGGAGGGAGGGAGGGAGGGAGGGAGGGAGAAAGAAAGAAAGAAAGAAAGAGAAGGGTGAGGAGGATGAGGACGAGGAGAAAGCGGTAAAGGATTAGGGAAGGAAGGAGTGAAGGAAGGGAAGAGTTAGGGAGGGAAGGAGGGAAGCAGAGAGATAAGACAGAGAGAGAGAGGGAGGGAAGGAGAGAAGGAGAGCAGGGGAGGCACGGGGATGAAGGCAAAGTTGCTGAAGTGGTAGGGGAAAAAAAGGAAGAAAAATGTGAAGAGGAGACCGGAGAAGGAGGTGGGCGGAAGGAGGAAAAAATGGCAGATGTAAGAGGATAAGAAGAAGCAAAGTTGCAGATTGGAGAACGTGGGGAGCGAGAATCGAAGGAGGAGTGAAAGGGCAGAAAGAGATGGAGGATGAAGATATGGAGACAGGTGAAAACGAAGAGGAGGAGGAGGAACAGAAGGAGGATTAGGGGGAGATTAGTCACTATAGTGATAAAAAACAGGAAGGGAAATGAATAAAGCTATGAAATACATATGCAAGACGCGACTGGGCCGACTCCTGGCCGACTCACTTGCGCAGACTGAAGTGACTCACGCTTCATCGGGCGTCGCTGTCGGGTCATGCAGTACGCCAGCCTCATCTCTTTCTCCATTTTACTATTTCTAAAGGTAAGCGGGGAGGCGGCCAAGTAAGCGGGGAGGAAGGGGCTAGGGAAAGGGGAGGAAGGGGTTAGGGAAAGGGGAGGAAGGGGTTAGGGAAAGGGGAGGAAGGGGTTAGGGAAAGGGGAGGAAGGGGTTAGGGAAAAGGGAGATGGGGGGGTTAGGGAAAGGGGAGAAGGGAGGTTATGGAAAGGGGAGAAGTGGGGTTAAGGGAGGGGCAGGAGGGGGAGAAGAATGGGCAGGGAAGGAGAGGAGGGGTGAAGGGAAGGGGGGTGAAGGGGCAAGGAAGGGGTGAAGGGGCAAGGAAGAAAGGGAGAAATGGAGTAGGAAGAAAAAACAAAAGAGGTAAGGGAGGGAGATCATTCCTAAATGAGACGGTGCGAGCGAGAGAAACGGACATAAGAAAGGAGATGGGCAAGGCAGGAGGGAAGGATGGAGAGAGAAAGAGAAAAGGAGACGTAGGGAGAGAGAGAGGAAGATAGAGAGATTGCCAGAGAGCAAGAGGTCCGCTCCACCATCAATCTCCACCCCTACGCCAGCAAGTCACGCAATAGAGAGAGAGAGAGAGAGAGAGAGAGAGAGAGAGAGAGAGAGAGAGAGAGAGAGAGAGAGAGAGAGAGAGAGAGAGAGAGAGACGCCGCCTTCACTCTTCCCACATCTTGAAGTCGAGTCTCCGCATCTACCCCGATCCTGCGTGACCCCAAGGCATTAACCGCCCATGCCCCTGCTGCCCTCCTCTTCCCCACCCACCCACCTTTCCCCTCCCGCTTCCAATAACTCCGCTACACGCACCCCCCCCCCTCCTCCCCCAACATCCCCCAACCCTCCAACCTCAGCGCTAACTCAAACCCCATCACCCTCTACCCTCCCGTCCATACCCCCAATCCTTTCCGTCCGCAGATATCCTCACCTCCCCCTCCCTCCCCCCCACAACCCCCTACTACTCCCGCCTGTTATCCACAACACAGACGACGGCAGCAACGGGTCGCCGGCCGCAGCTCTATTACTCGGTCAGCAGAGTTTGAAGAGGGGGGGGGGGTGAGGAGAGGAGAGAAGGAAAGGGGCAGGGAAGGAGCGGGGGAAGGGATGGGGATGGAGGCGAGATGGAGTGAAGAGAAGGGGGGGGGGAGAAATGGAGTGAAGAGAAGAGGGGGTGGGGAGGGAGGAGATATGGAGTGAAGAGAAGGGGGGATGGGGAGGGGAGAGAAGGAAAGGAGGAGGGAAGGATAGAAGGGGCGGGAGAGGGAAGGAGGAGGAGGGAAGGGGAGGAGAGTGAGGGTGGGGAGGGAAGGAGAAGGGAAAGGGAAGGGGTAGGAGAGAAGGAGCGGGGGGGAAGGAGGAGGAGGAGGGAAGGAGAAGGGAAAGGGAAGGGGTAGGGGAGAAGGAGCGGGGGAGGGAAGGAGAGAAGGGGTAGGGAAGGAAGGAGAAGGGGAAGGGAGGGGGGAGGGCGAGAGAGATGGTTTTGCTGGACGTCCCTTTTGGCGTTCGACTGGACTGAAGGGGACCGGGAAGAGGGGAAGAGAATGGAAAAAATAAGGGCGAGTGAGTAGAGTGGAGGAGGGGGAGGAAGTGGAGGAGAGGGGGAAGGAGGGTAGGGGGGAGGAGGAGAAGGAGGAGAAGGAGGAGAAGGAGGAGAAAGAGGAGAAGGAGGAGGAGGATGAGGAGGAGGAGGAGGAGGAGGAGGAGGATATGAGAAGGACAACAGAAAGGCAGGGGTGATGAAAAAGAGAAGGGGAGAGGTAGAAGGAAAAAAGGGCCGGAAATAAGAAAGGCGAGAAGAGAAGGAAAAGGACGGAAGGGGAGCACGGAGGAAGGGACGAGAGGAGAGGCGAGGGGGAGAGAGGAGGTGGGGAGAAAGAGATCCCAGCGGCCAGTGCGTCCCCACACGCAAGAGGAAGTAAGGGGAGGAAATAGGAAGAAAAAGGCGCTGCAAGGGAAACGGCTGGGCTTACACAGGAAAAAAAAAAAAAAAAAAAAAAAAAACTAGAACCTTTTGAAATAGTTTTTTTTTTTTTTTTTTTTTTTTTTTAATAGAAGTTGTACCACAAACCATTTGAACCATTTGAATACTATGAATGGTTTAGAAATTCTCTTCTGACTCTCTAATGCTGCTATTACCATTATAACTACCTTTTGATCCCCAACTACCACGCGCCGCTACGATTAGTAAAAATATTCAGCAAAAATAAAAAGTAAAATAAAAAAGTAAACATAAAAAACACACCCCTTTCTTTAATTCTATAAACAAAAATAAAAATTAAAAAAGGGAAGAAAGGAAGATATACAAAAAAGGAAGAAAAAGGAAAAAAACACAAAAAAGACACATCCCTTTTTTTTTTTTTAAAAGGAAGAAAGGAAGAAAAGAAGAAAAGGAAGAAAAATTAAAAAACAAAAAAGACACATCCCTTTTTTTTTAAAGAAAACGGAAAAACGGAAGAAAGAAAGAAAAAAAAGGAAGAAAAGGGAAAAACACAAAGAAGACACATCCCTTTTTTTCAAAAAAAAAATAAAAAAAAATAAAGGAAGAAAAGAAAAAAAAAAAGGAAGAAAGGAAGAAAAAATAAAGGAAGAAAAAGGAAAAACACACAAAAAAACATCCCTTTTTTCAATGTTTTAACCAAAAGAATGAACATTGCATCACTTCCCGACTCTCTATTACCAACCCTTTAGTATAACTACCTTCACTAACCACAAACGCCTACCCCCTCCCCCCCCCCCTCCTCCCCTTTCCCTCTCCCGGGCGGATTTTCCTGTTCCCACTCTATCGCCAGGACAATAAATAGGCCTATTAAATAAATGACTAAGTGCATTAAATAAAGAGGAGAAATAGTATAGACATACGGCGTGGTGTTCTTGGAGCGGGGGAGATAATGGTGCCCCTGAGAATTAATTATCTACCTTTTTTTTTGTCTCTATTTGGTTCTCTCTTTCGCCTTCTCCCTTTTTCGCATTCGTCTTATTCTTCCTTCGTGTTATTCTTATTCACTTGTTTCATTTTTTCCTTCCTCTACTCATTATCTCTTTCCCCTTCCCCCTCTCTTCATTTCTTCCCCTTTACCCATCTATCCTCTCCCTGATTCCTTCCATCTTCCTTTCTCTGCCTATTCTTCTCCTTCCTCTGTTTCTTCTTCTTTCCTTCTTCCTTTTAATTCTTATCATCCCTTTTCTTCTTCCTTTTAATTCTTACCATCCCTTTTTCTCCCTCTTCCCTTTCCTCTTTTATTTTCTCTCCCTCTTTTCCCCTTCATCCCTCCTTTCTTCCTCCGCCTCTCCTCCTCCCCCACACTCCTTCCTTCCCCCTTCTCCCCCCCCCCCCAATTCCACCTCCTTAACCGTCTCGTTATCCGCGAGGAAGTCATGTTAATCGCCCCCTAAACTAAGCTTCCATTACCTCACGCGCCTCCGCATGCCTGAACCGATAATCCCCCCCTCCCCCTCCCCCCATTCTCTTCCCCTTTCTCCCCACCACCCCTTTCCTCCTTTCTTCCCCTTTGCCCATTTACATTCTCGCTGGTTCCTTCCACCTTCCTTAACCCCTCCGGTCAGGTCGTGCGTCCTAATTCATTCCCTCGGCCAGTTTAATCAACCCCTTCAGCCAGTTCATGTGTCCCAATCAACCCCTTCAGCCAGCTCATGTGTCCCCATCAACCCCTTCAGCCAGTTCATGTGTCCCCATCAACCCTTCAGCCAGTTCATGTGTCCCCATCAACCCCTTCAGCCAGTTCATGTGTCCCCATCAACCCCTTCAGCCAGTTCATGTGTCCCAATCAACCCCTTCAGCCAGTTCATGTGTCCCCATCAACCCTTCAGCCAGTTCATGTGTCCCCATCAACCCCTTCAGCCAGTTCATGTGTCCCCATCAACCCCTTCAGCCAGTTCATGTGTCTCAATCAACCCCTTCAGCCAGTTCATGTGTCCCCATCAACCCCTTCAGCCAGTTCATGTGTCCCCATCAACCCTTCAGCCAGTTCATGTGTCCCCATCAACCCCTTCAGCCAGTTCATGTGTCCCCTTCAACCCCTTCAGCCAGTTCATGTGTCCCCATCAACCCCTTCAGCCAGTTCATGTGTCCCAATCAACCCTTCAGCCAGTTCATGTGTCCCCATCAACCCTTCAGCCAGTTCATGTGTCCCCATCAACCCCTTCAGCCAGTTCATGTGTCCCCATCAACCCCTTCAGCCAGTTCATGTGTCCCCATCAACCTCTTCAGCCAATTCATGTGTCCCAATCAACC
>NC_061833.1:4215527-4218027 GCF_019202785.1 Penaeus chinensis
TTTTCTTTTCCCTTTCTCCGTCTGGTTCTCTTCTATGTCGTCGTCTGTTTCTTTCGCTTTCTCCCTCGCCTTCTCCTTTTCTCTCTCTTTCTCTTGCTCTTTCTCTTTCTCTTTCTCTTTCTCTTTCTCTCTATCTCTCTCTCTCTCTCTCGCTCTCCTATATTAATGCAAAAGGCAAAAGCAAAAGAGTGAGAGAAAAGTGTAAGAAGAAAACAAAAATAGAGAGTAGTAAAGAGCGAATATGTGATAGGAGAGCGAGAGGAATGGAGAAGCAAGAGAGAAATAGAGAAGGTGCAAAACAAGACAGGATATCTTCCTTCAGAAAGAAACGTAAATAATTAGATTATATATATAATATATGTATATATATATATATATAGAGAGAGAGAGAGAGAGAGAAAGAGAGAGAAAGAGAGAGATACAGATGGCGAATATAAGAGAAGGAAGGCAAGGAGGGCGGAAAGTCGTAAAAATTGTTGGAGTGAAAGAGACAAGAAGAAAAAGGGAGGCGAAGAGCCTCGTTCTCTATCCTTCTTACTCTTTCTCGCTACTTTCTCGCTCTTCATCCTCCTCTCCCTGTCCTTCTTTTTCTTTCCCCTGTCCCTCTTTCTCCACACACACACACACACACACACACACACACACACACACACACACACACACACACACACACACACACACACACACACACACACACACACACACACACACACACACACACACACACAACAAACACACACACACACACACACACACACACACAACAAACACACACACACACACACACACAAACACACACACAAACACACAAACACACACAAACACACACACAAACACACCAAACACGACGCACGCCAACATACTCGCCCGCAGCCGAAGAAACACCAGATAACCTTATTGCTTTAGGTAACCGCTCAAATAAACACACGAGGAAATCACTGGGACGCCCTTCTTCTGAGTCAGCTACCCGGAACTTCGATGGGTTACGTAGCATCGGGTGTGTGATCCTCTCCCAAGGCGTGGGTGGGTCACAGGGTATGGGAGTGTGAGGGTGTCACAGAGTGAGGGTACGAGGTTGTGAGGGAGTGAGGATGTGAGGAGTGAGGGTACGAGGCTGTGAGTGAGTGAGGGTACGAGACTATGAGGGAGTGAGGATGTGAGGAGTACGGGTACGAGGCTGTGAGGGAGTGAGGCTATGAGGGATGAGGGAGTGAGGCTGTGAGGGAGTGAGGCTGTAAGGGAGTGAGGATATGAGGGAGTGAAGTTGTAAGGGAGTGAGGCTGTGGGACTGCCTGGGATGTGAGGGTGTCAGAATGTGGGGGTATGAGGGTATGAGGCTATGAGGGTGTGCGTGTGTGAGTGAAGCCCGGTGAATGACTGTGCTTGTATGAGTCAGCGAGTCCATCAGCGCGTTTAAATGAGTTCGTTAAATAGTTCATGAGTGTGCTGAATACGTTGATGTGTGTGCTGTCGTGAGTAAATTGGTGTGCTGACACGAGTGATCGCGTTGTCATGAGGATGCGAAAGCGAGTGAATGACTTTTCCATTAAGTGAGTATGTAGGCGATATAGTGAGGGTTCTTGCTACACAAGCTCCTCCAAGCTGCAATTGGAAGGTAATCTTGTAATCAATCCCGGCCTCCCCTTCTCTCTCTCTCTCGCTCTCTCTCTCTCTCTCTCTCTCTCTCTCTCTCTCTCTCTCTCTCTCTCTCTCTCTCTCTCTCTCTCTCTCTCTCTCTCTCGCTCTCGCTCTCGCTCTCGCTCTCGCTCTCGCTCTCGCTCTCTCTCTCTCTCGCTCTTACTCGCAAACACACACACACACACACACACACACACACACACACACACACACACACACACACACACACACACACACCGTCCGCACAGACCCAAGTGCCTGCGATGCCGTTCATCAACACGGGTGCTTCAGAGTGTTGCAGGTAAACACTCCTCGAACTATGCAATAAGACACTTGCGAAGCATAAACAGATATACAGTGACGTCTTGTGCAACAATTATGCAGGTTAAATAAAAAATCAACTACTTTAAAACCCAAACAACTGAATCGACAAATGAAATGAGCCCAAACAAGCGACTTTGGATTTCGTGCAACACATAATCCGCCCTGAAGAAGGATAGGCCTACACTTCACAGCACCGCGAGAAACTAACTGACCAAGATAACCAGCAGCCTGATTCGGAGCTTTCAAACACGAGGAGAAAAACAAGGACCGATTCTTAGAGTGAAGATCTGGCGAGCACAACAGCGCCGAGGGCAACTATCTCTGTTGCGTGAATCATGTAACAATTCTGGCAATAAATAAGTTCATAGATTAACAAATGAATAACCGGGACAGTTTTAACAAAGCTGATTAGAGGCAAATTACCTGGATTTGCTCAAATGATATGCCCAACAAAGGCACGACTTCTACGGCTTATATTGAAAGCGTCATTTGCATATTCAAATTATGATGAGAAAATCCATTATGCATGGTTCGCAGT
>NC_061833.1:4238027-4243027 GCF_019202785.1 Penaeus chinensis
CACACGCACACACACACACACACACACAAGTGGTATATTGAGCGCACATCTTATCAAATCCAAATGCATAGAGACCAAACCCAAGTAAGATTAACATCTCAATAGGCGGTAAAACTCTACGGCCAAACACAGCCGCATTTCATTGTTATTCCTCGCGTGAAGTGCTGAGAACTATGTGATCTTTTGATATCAAATTATGTATCATCAAATTTGCAATTCAATATCATGTTATTATCTTATGACAACCTAACAATAGTTACAAAGAGCTATATGATTATTTGATCTGTTGTTTTAGAACATCTAATCCTGTCATAACCCCAATTTGCAACTGAATAGTATGACCGCGCATCAAATGTATCAGATCTTGCCCACGCCTATGCAGTTAGCCAAAGTGGTAAATACAGGACTTTGTGAAACTGGTATCATTAACAAATAACTTCATAAACGTTCAGACTAAAACTGAGTCAGCAGACGTGATTTAACAGCTTTAATTTTTTCGTTTTTTTTCGAATCAGGCAGGCTAAAGAAGGAGAGCCATAACACAGCTGAGCCAGAAAGGGAGCTCTACGCCCTTAGAGTCAATATGGGAGACAAAACATGGGCTTGGGTTCTTACATAAAAAGCTCTTAGAACTCTTTGTCTCCGTGCGCAATGTATGCCGCATCACGAATGCTTTCAAAACTGAAGAAGTGTGATGTGCAATAATAAATAAGGATATTATTTTCCTTTATCCGTTGTCTTCAACTTTGGTTCTCTCTCTCTATTATTTTCCTTTATCCGTTGTCTTCAACTTTGTTTCTCTCCCTTTCTACCTCTCTCTTTTTATATTTTCCGCTTCTTTCTCCTTCTCCCTCATTCTCCTTCCGCTATACCCTCTACCTACCTCTCCTTCTCCCCCAACTTTCTCCCTCATCTTCTCCCACTTTCTTTTTTTTTCCTTCTCTCTCCACCACTTTTTCTTTCTCCTTCTCCCTCTTTTTCTATCAACAATTTTTTTTTTCCTCCTCCCTCTTTTTCTCTTCATTTTTTCTCCTCTTACTCCCAATTTCTCATTCTCATTCTCCCCCTTATTCCTTTTCCTTCTCCCTCTTTTTCTCCTTCTCCTTCTCCTCTCCTTCGCTTCATCTTTCCTTCTTCCCGTCCTTTCCTTATTCTGCTCCATTTCCTCCCTCCTTCACTCCTTCTCCCTTTCACCCCCCCCCCCAAAAAAAAAAAATAATAATAATAATAAGGGCATTCTCATGATCCCTCACTACCAAAGCGGTTCGGTGACAATCAAAAACCAATCCCACTTAACTTGATATTAGCATGTTGGTATGCCCGGTAAGTGGTAGGCCTACCTACGCTTCCTCCCAAGGGTGGAGGGAAGAGGGGGTGGGAAGGGGGCAGCGCTAGGGTGGAGGGAGGAGAGGAGTGGGAAGGAGGAGGTGCGAGGGTGGAGAGAGGAGGGGGGTGGGAAGGGGGCAGCGCCAGGGTAGAGGGGAAGAAAGGGGTGATAAGGAGGGTATTCGTATCAACGCCCAGGTGGCATGGCGATAGGACGATGGTTGAGGGGTGTAGGTAGGAAAGGGGAAGGAGAGAGGAAAGGGGAAAACAAGGAGGAGGAGGAGGAGGAGGAGGAGGAGGAGGAGGAGGAGGAGGGAGAGGGGGAGGGGGAGGGGAGGAGGAGGAGGAGGAGGAGGAGGAGGGAAAGGAGGAGGTGGAGGAGGAGGAGGAGGAGGAGGAGGAGGAGGAGGAGGAGGAGAAGGAGGAGGGGAAGGAGGAGGGGGAGGAGGGGGAGGAGGAGGATGAGGAGGAGGAGGAGGAGGAGGAGGAGGAGGAGGAGGAGGAGGAGGAGGAGGGGGAGGGGAGGAGGGGAAGGAGGAGGTGGAGGAGGAGGGGGAGGAGGAGGGGGAGGAGGGGGAGGAGGAGGAGGAGGAGAAGAGGAGGAGGAGGAGGAGAAGAGGAGGAGGAGGAGAAGAGGAGGAGGAGGAGGAGAAGAGGAGGAGGAGGAGAAGAGGAGGAGGAAGAAGAAGAAGAAGAAGAAGAAGAAGAAGAAGAAGAAGAAGAAGAAGAAGAAGAAGAAGAAGAGAAGAAGAAGAAGAAGAAGAAGAAGAAGCAGGAGATGGAAAAAGGGGGCGGAGAGACAGGAGGAGGAAAACGAAGCATAGAAAGAGAAGGAGAAAATGAGGAGGAAAGACGAGGAATAAGAAAGAGGGGAGAAGGAGCAGCAGGAGGAGGGGAGGGGAGGGGAGGGGAGGGGGGAGGTGGCAGAAGACGTCGATACAGGTAATAACACGTTTGTCCTGAGGAATGACCCGACACATGTAACTACCCCCTCCCCCTTCTCCCCCCCTACCCCACCGTCACCCCGACACGCACGCACACCCAACTCTCGCCTAGAAACACCTTGTTCATCTCTTCTCTTCTTTCTTCTGTTTTCCGTTTGTCTCTTTTCTAAATGCGATAGTTCGCCCTTCTCTTTGTTTCCTCCGTTCTTTCTAAGCCCTCAGCTGTGTTTTTTATATTAGAAATGGTTGGGTATCTACGGTACTACTGAAAATCACTTTTGTTCAGAGAACATTCATCGAACAAGCACAACCACATACAGACAGACAGACAGACAGACACTCACTCACACACACGCACATAGACAATTAATAATCATAATCATAATAATAATAATAATAATAATAATAATAATAACAACAATAATAATAACAATAATAATAATAATAATAATAATAATAATAATAACAAATAAAATAATGATAATAATAATATTGATAAAAATAATAAATAAAATAATGATAACAATAACATTGATAATAATAATAAATAAAATAATAATAGTAATAATATAAATGAATAATAAAAAAATAAACAATAATAATAAAAAAATACACTGTAACCGCACTCACCACCTCTCTTGCCCCCTCCCCCTTCTCATCCCTCCCCTCCCCTCCCCTCCCCTCCCCTCCCCTCCCCTTCCCTTCCCTTCCCTTCCCTCCCCCCCTCCCCCTCCTCTTCCGCAAGAACCGAGGCCTCTAAATTGCCCAACAGAGAATCATAATCGCGGTCAACTGCGCGTCCAAAATCCCCACTCGGATCAAATGCAGGATAAAGGGAAAAAAGGATAAAGAGAAAAAAGGAGAGATAAAGATAAAGATAAAGAAAGGATAAAGGAATAAAGGGAAAAAGGGACAAAGAAAAAAAGGATAAAGAGGAAACAATGACAGAGAGAAAATATGACAAAAAAGGATAAAGATACACGAAAGAGGAATAGAGAGAGAGCAAGGAAGGATGGAAAGTAAGGGAAAGGAGAGAAAGGATTAGGGATAAAATATAAGAAAAAAAAAAAGAACAGAAATACCGAATTCTAGAAAAAAGGCAGATTAATATAAGATACAGGAAGAAGAAAAAAAACAAAGCGAAAGTCTGGGAAAATAAAAATAAAGCAAAGAAAGGAGAGTCAAATGAAGAAAACCAAAGTAAGATAATAAGAAAAAAATTAAGAAAAACCAAGGGAAACGAATAAACGAACGGGAACGAGAGAAAACAGAGAGAAGAGACAAAGAAAAGTACGAAATACACCAAGACGGGATAAGAACGGTGGCGTGCGTGCGCGTACACGAAAGACATTCTATGGATGTAACGAGCTTGTGCTGGAAGGGTCTCTCAGAGTAGGCCCAACAGCACTCAGGCCTCCTTAACGCCTTTTCATTTGTTTTCTCTCCTTCCCCGCATTGAGCCTAGCACGCACTTGATTCACTAGTTGTTACCTTCCTTCCTCCCTCCCTTCCCCTCTCCACCCCCCTGCACACACCTCGTTGACCACTAGGGGAAGGGAGGAAGGGAGGGGGGGAGGGAAGGGCGGGGAATATAGCATTTCTATACAAAAAAACATGCGCTGTTTATTTCTATTTATTTTTTCCTGTCTTATATATTTTTTTCTTTCTCTGGATACATTCCCCCATATACACATACAAATACATGAGAACAAATACACTCAGACACAACGAATTTCGCCTTCAAGCTTCCCTCCCCCCTCCCCCACTCGCTCCCATCCCCTACCGCTAGTCCAGTTCCCTTCCCCACCCCTTGTTCCTGTTCCAATCCCCTTCTTCTTCCCCCACCCTTATCCCACGCTCATTCCCGCCCCCCATTTCCCTCCTCCCCTTGCCCTCCATCTCTCCCCACCCCATCCCCTCTCCTATCCCCATCCATTCCCCCTCTTCCCCCTATACCCATCACCTCCCCCTCCCCCTCCCCCTCTCTTCCCTCACCTGTCACTCCGGTCCCCTTGAATTAATAGAATCATAACTCACGTACCGCCGTTGGGCGCCTCCTTTCAGTGGCAGTGAAGGAGACACAGCGACACTTTCCAGCAGAAACTTTATCACAGCGGGGACACGCAGAGCTAAAAAGTACCTCGAGTTCTTGGATACAGCCACTAGGTATAAAACTCGAGTAAAATGCGAGTAAAATTCTCGCAAATGAGACTTTGGTAAACTCGTTTTTAAAACAATATACATAATAGAACAAAAAAATAAAAAATAAAAAATAAATAAAAAAATAAACGCCCGTTTCAATGCAGGGAACTAGGGTCTAAAAACTTTGGAATTTTTCCTTCCTAATCAACAAAACTACGTTATCAATACACAATAATCAATACGTCTTTAAAAATCTGCAAGCCTCAGTGTAAAAATAAACAAACCTATTGCTCCGTAACCGAGATATTTAAATTTCCTTCTAAACACAACACAAGCATTTCCAGCATTAATACATACTCCAATATCTTATACGTTATGATAGAACCACAGAGATTTATGGTTTAGCTGACGACAAGCGTTACCCTACAGCAAAGGCAAGACTTGAGATGGAGAGAGAGACAGACCGACATATGGATGGATAGATAGGTAGACAGACAGACACACAGAAATATGGACAGATATAATAAATAGACAGATAGAGATAGGTAGATGGACCGCAAATAAACGAAAAACAGATAGAGATAGATA
>NC_061833.1:4248027-4255527 GCF_019202785.1 Penaeus chinensis
AAGAACGAAGAAAATTAATAAAGAGGAAGACAAAATCAAAATTCCCCGAACTCTCCCACTCCCACCCTCCCTCTTTCTCGCTCTTCCTCTTCCTCTCCCTCTCTCTTTCCCTTTCCTTCTCCCTCTCCCTTTCCTTCTCCCTCTAATTCTCTCATTACTTCTCCTTCTCCCTCTAATTCTCCCTTTCCTCCTCTTTCTTCTCCTTCTCCCATTCCTCCTCTTCCTCCCCCTTCTCCCTTTCCTCCTCTTCCTTCTCCTTCTCCCTTTCCTCCTCTCCCTTCTCCTTCTCCCTTTCCCCCTCTTCTTCTCCTTCTCCCTTTCTTCCTCTTTCTCCTCCTTCTCCCTTTCCTCCTCCCATTCCTCCTCTTCCTTATCCTTCTCCCTCTGCCTTTCCCTCTCTTTCCCTCCCTTAAGCAAAATCCCCTCTCCCGCACCGCCGCCTACCGCAGAGCTCATGCTATTTTTAAAGCACGGCCAGCAATCCACGCCTCGCATGAAACAACTTTTATTACTTTTTTATATACCCTTTCTATCAGCCTTGTCCTCTCCCTCCCTTCCCCTCCCCTCGCTCACCCTCTCCTTTCCTCCACCCTTCCCCTCCCCCTGATTACCCTCTTATCTCCTCCCTCCCCCCCCCCTCACTCTCAAGGAATTCAAAATAATCTCCCCCTTTCGGAATGCTACCATTCAATATTCTAAGAGAAGCATTTTGGGGATTCAGACGTATATGACGTACTCCGCGGGACTTAAGCTGCCGCTGTTGCTGCTGCTGCTGTTCTTCTTCTTCTTTTTCTTCTTTTTTTTCTTTTTTTCTTTTTTTTCTTTTTCTTCTTCTTTTTCTTTTTCCTTCCCTTTTCTTTTTCCTTCCTTTTTCTTTTTCCTTCCCTTTTCTTTTTCCTTCCCTTTTCTTTTTCCTTCCCTTTTCTTTTTCCTTCCTTTTTCTTTTTCCTTCCCTTTTCTTTTTCCTTCCCTTTTCTTTTTCCTTCCCTTTTCTTTTTCCTTCCTTTTTCTTTTTCCTTCCCTTTTCTTTTTCCTTCCCTTTTCTTTTTCCTTCCCTTTTCTTTTTCCTTCCTTTTTCTTTTTCCTTTCCTTTTCTTTTTCCTTCCCTTTTCTTTTTCCTTCCCTTTTCTTTTTCCTTCCTTCTTCTTTTTCTTTTTCTTTTTCTTTTTCTTCTTCTTTTCGTTCTTCTTCTCTTTCTCCTTCTCTTTCTCTACCTATTTCGTTTTCACTCTCTATCTATTTCTTCTTCTTTATCTTTATATATCTCTATCTTTATCTTTATCTTTATCTTCTTCTTCTTCTCCCCCCTCCTCCTCTTTTTCCTTCTCCTCCTCTGTGATTGTTGTTGCCAGATTTTGTCACAATTCCATCATCTTCATTACGAATATTCATATCAAAATCATTACCATAACAATATTTCTTACCCCCTCCCCCCCGTTCGATTGCACATGCAAATACCTCAAGATCTCGTTCCTCCTTCTACTCTCCTTACCCAAAGCATTCACCCTAACATCCCTGAAACTAGGCTACCCAGTTTCGGAAAGTTTCACCCCGCGTCCACGGAAACAACCAGCGGCGAAATACGCATCTTTCGTGTTAAATCAGCTGTCATAACCCACTTTATCATCTCTATTTAACGATCATCATCATTATCATCGTCGTCATATCGCCCTCGTCACGCTCGCCATCAACGGTGTAAAAATGCTCTCGAATCAAAACAACGATGATCGTAAAGCAAATGGGTCAGTCAACAGTCTCCAAGAAAGAAATGATAAAAGAAAAAATAAAAAAAAGCGACAAACTAAGAATATGAAGTAAAAAAAAACAAAAGCAAACAACGGCGAGAATGAAGCAGAATATACAAAGGATAAAATGTCGATACAAAAAATGAGAAAGAGAGAGAAAATAATAAAAAAAAGAGAGCTGTATAATAAACAACCACTGATCCTCAAGCTCTCGCCAAGTCCAGGAACTGCTCAGGTTTGTAAACATTCTCGCAGTCCGGCGGACCACTGAGTTTTGTGCGTGCGTGCGTAAGTGTGTGTGTGAGTGTGTGAGTGAGTGTGTGAGTGAGTGTGTGAGTGAGTGTGTGAGTGAGTGAGTGAGTGAGTGAGTGAGTGAGTGAGTGAGTGAGTGAGTGTGTGAGTGAGTGAGTGAGTGAGTGAGTGAGTGAGTGAGTGAGTGAGTGAGTAAGTGAGTGAGTGAGTAAGTGAGTGAGTGAGTGAGTGAGCAAGTGAGCGAGTCAGTGAGTGTGTGCTTGATCGCTCACGTGTACCCGCCTGCACGAGTGTATCTACGCCTGCATGTGCTCGCGAACATGTGCTTGCCTAAGCGTTTGTATGTAACGTGCCAAGCGGACGTGCGTGTGCGTATGAAAACGATCTGATATCCTGTTATTGGATCCACAAAGAGATAGGAAATCCAGCCAGTTTAACACCGGGACACAACGTATGTCACGCACCACATGACATGGCAAGACCTGATTGCGTGCGACCGCAGCCGAGAAAAAAAGTACATCCGCGGTTCATTATTTACCTATCGAGCTTTTTGTGTTTTTGTAACTATTAATTAATTATACTTTACTTTGTACGGAAATCAGAAGAGCAAGATAATACGAAAGTGAAAGGAGGAAGCGAAACATGAAAAGACAAGAAAGATAATAATAAAAGAAGAGAAAGAGGTAGACAAAGTGAAAATTAGAAAAGGGAAGCAGGACTCTAAGAAACAAAAATAAGAGGAAAATAACAAAAAAAGAGGAAAAGATAATCAAAGATGATATTAAGAAAATTAAGACAATAAAAAATGAAGAAACAAAAAAAAAAAAAAATTGGCAGAGAGAGGAAGAGATAAAATTAGACAAGACAAAAGATGATAATAATTAACGAAGAACAAGGAAGTGGATATGATACCAACAGAAAAAGGGAATTGAGTAAGTGAAGAAGATTAAAGCAACATTAATTAAAAGAAGAAAAGGGGAAAATAAAGAAAAAACAATAACGGGGAATATGATAACAGGAAAAGGCCTGGGAGACGAAAACTAAAAGGAAAAATGAGAGAGAAAGGAGGACGAAAAAATAATAAAACTAACACCAAAATAATAATAATTCCAGTCACAGTACCACCAACAATAACATAAAAAAAAATCAGACTAAGAGAAAAAATAAAAGTAAAGACAAAGAACAGAAAGTAAAATTCGAAAGAAAAATACCAATAAAAATAAAAGCATAAAAAAACACAGAAATAAAATAAAATCCAAGCAAGAGCCCCGAACAAAGAGAGAGAGAAAAAAAAAAAACAATAAAAAACAGACAGACAGACACAGCGCTATTACAGTCGGTCTGCCTTCCCTCCACAGCCCAACCGGAGTCCAGCGTCGCACAAGATGGTGTGAGATTATGCAAGACGTTAGCGGCCGTCTCTGCCTCTCGCTTTAACTTTGCTCCCTTGTCAGACGAAGCTTTTTGTGAAATTCCTTCCCCTAATAAAAGTCACATTAAGGAATAAATAAACACATATATATAGGTATATATGTTACTAAAAAAAAAAAAAAAAATGCGACACGGCAAATGGTGAATGTTTCAACCATAATAAAAATCAAAATCAACAGAGATATTATCCTATCAAAAATATCACTTTAAGTCTTAAATCTCCATCACCATCTAAAACGATGCCATAAATCTCATTATAATCACTCACGCCGTTTCCAGCGCCGTCACTAATACCCACGCAATGCTCCCTATCGCCGCCACAACGAGCCAAACGGGTCCCTTCACGCTACTACATACCAATACATACAAACTTATAACAATACGCAAATACATCCATATATAATGATAACCCCCCTTCATGCTCTCGTATGCCCCTTGGCCCTACCCCACCCCCTCTAAAATGTTACAATATCATCCTTAATTTGCTTTTCTGGGCCCCCTACCCAACGCCCTCCTATCCCCACATCAACCCCCTCCCCCTTTACTCAGCTAAGGCATGACACCTAGATGACTTGCATGACAGTACGAAGGGTTTAGCAGCCCCCACGTGCCAAGGGGTAGAGGGGGTGTTTGCATGCAATTATCTATTTTGTTCGCCTATAAATGTCGTCAGCACTTTCACATTTTTTTTCGTGATAATAATGACGGGAATATGCAAACAATGCTGGTCTTTCTTTCATTTCATTTAATGAGTAATAAAAAAAATTCTTTCGCATATCTCTCTATCTCTCTATATACGTATATATATATATATATATATATATATTAATAATAAATACACACACACACACACACACACACACACACACACACACACACACACACACACACACCACGTTCTCAATTTAAGATATGTATCCCCAGTTCTTTATCTATTGCTGTGACCTTTTGTCGTCATATTAAGAGAGTTTAGAGACAAACAAACAAAAAATAACAGCTGTAGATGAGGTCTAGCTATAACAACCATATATCTTTCCAATGTGTGAAAACAAAAACGAGAGAGAGAGAGAGAGAGAGAGAGTGACAGAGAGAGAGAGAGAGAGAGAGTGACAGAGAGAGAGAGAGAGAGAGAGAGAGTGACAGAGAGAGAGAGAGAGAGAGTGACAGAGAGAGAGAGACAGAGAGAGAGAGAGAAGAGAGAGAGAGAGAGAGAGAGAGAGAGAGAGAGAGAGAGAGAGAGAGAGAGAGAGAGAGAGAAAGAAAGAGAGAGACAGAGAAAGAGAAATGGAAAGGGAAAGGGAAAGGGAAAGGGAAAGGGAAAGGAAAAGGAAAAGGAAAAGGAAAAGGAAAAGGGAAAGAGAAAGAGAAAGAGAAAGGGAAAGGGAAAGGGAAAGGGAAAGGGAAAGGGGAAAGGGAAAGGGGAAAGGGAAAGGGAAAAGGGAAAAGGGAAAAGGGAAAAGGAAAGGGAAAGGGAAAGGGAAAGGGAAAGGGAAAGGGAAAGGGAAAAGGAAAAGGAAAGAGAAAGAGAAAAAGAGAAAGAAAAATAAAAATAAAAATAAAAAGAGAAAGAAAAAGAGAAAGAGAGAAAGAGAAAGGGAAAGAGAAAGAGAGAGAGAGACAAAAACAGACACGTCATTTTACAATAGTTTTCTATTCGGCCCAAAGTCAGTCACACGGAAAAAAATCATCACAGAGCAGCTTTCCCTTCCGTCCACTGGAATGCGTGTTTCGTCGGCATATTACTATGTTCTTGTTTGTTTGTTTTTTTCTTTTCGTCGATGTTATTTTGCTGAATTTGGTCATCACTCTTTTTTTTTTTTTTTTTTTTTTGCCTCTTTTGTCTAGATGATAAAAGATCGCTTAACATTAAAACAAATATAAAAAGTTGACTGCCGTGTAAAATTAGGTTTTCCCAGGCAGCTCGAATCACTAATACATTCTAATTACTTTTAAAGGGGATAAACAAAATCGTTATAGTTTTCGCTTTTTTGGGGGGTGGGGGCAGGGGGGAGAGCAAGAGAAACGTATTCCTAAGCAAAAGTTCGCCGCTGGACATATGAAAATATATGTATGGAAAGAGTAAGGGAGGAGGGAGAGGCGAAGAGGGGGGTGGGGGAGAAGAGTGGAGGGGGAAAGGGAGGAGGGGGAGAGGGGGGGAGGAGGAGAGTCAACGAAACGTAATTTTAATGCAAATGTGTGCATGAATGTCGATGCTTTTTGGACTTTCATAATAAATCAGTGTTCTTTTCAGACGTCCCTTGTAAATAATTACCTTACATCAACCATCTGTTTTTTTTTATCTTACAAGCCGCAATCCCCGAGTTGATACGAGGTCCATATCTTGTCGCAATTTACTAGCTAACAAAAGGTAACTTACAATGCTATGAAATCGGCGAAACCCTTGCTCCGAGGAAATGTCTTCCCGTGCAATGTTTCGCTAACCATTGTAACTATTGATATGTAAATAAACCTGATTATCAATGGACTTCTTCGAGGTGAATACTACTTCTTAGAAATGCTCTAATATGAATTGTTGTCAAACTTCAAAAGAAAAAAAAAAATGATATAAATATACAACCTAGCTCTTACACAATGTGACGTAAAGTCGATTCAGCATCTATAAGTATGAATCATGCACGCAGGTATGTACAAAACAAATAAATGTGCGTGTGCATAACCATTTCGTTTCTTTCTATTCTAAAGTCCTAACAAAAGGTAACCAGAGAATACGGAATACACACCAATTCCAATAACATGGACAGAGACGAAGTGAGAGCCAATAATACATTATGTCTGCCCACAATAACAAATCGTTCTGTATATTTTTACCCTCCCGCTACTGAATTATGTTATTACAGATTCACAAATCCCACCTAACTACGCACTGTCCTTTACGTGTCATTAACCCCCCATCCCCACCCCACTCCCCCACCTTCCCCTTTCCATCTCTCCCCTCATCCCTACTCTGGCAGACGACCGCTACGCCCTCTATGGGTTCGGTACAGAAACAGACTGCCTGGCAGGGGCTGTCGGCGAACTTTTGATCGCGGGTATACATACGTGCGCTGCTATGTCATGGCGATGACGTGGTCGGGAAGGAGATAGAGGGGGGGTGGGGGTGATGACACGGACAAAAAAGATGGAAAAAAAAGATGGAAGAAAAGGAAAGAAGAAAAGAAAAGTGTAGGAGCACGGTTTCAGATCGGCCCTGATGACGTCCACTGCCTTCATGTCCCGGCAAGACTGTGATTACGCCGAGCATGTCATGCCATGTTGCGGAACGGGCTGGATTCTGATCTGCAGGATCGCCGGTTTCTATTTTGGAAAGGAACAGGAGAAAAGTATGAGAAAAAAAGAAAAAATGGAAGAGCAAGAAATAACAAAAGGAGGGGGGAAGGGAGGAGGTGGAAGAGCAGGAGGAGCAGGAGGAGGAGGAGGAGGAGGAGGAGGAGGAGGAGGAGGAGGAGGAGGAGGAAGGGCAGGAGAAGAGGAGCAGGAGCAGCAACAGCAGCTGAAGAGCAGAAGCAGTATCAGCAGCTGCTGCATGAGGAAAAAAGAAATAAATAAAATAAAAAGGAAACGAAGAAAGGGGAGATAGAAACAGGAAGAATAGGTAGACACAGGGAAAATATGAGGTAGAAAAGGGAGGACGAGAAAACAATTTACTGCAAAAAGAGGGAAATAGAGCCATGGTCGCATGACGAAGGCCAAGGCCGGCGGCGGTGTCGCGTTTCAGCAGCCGGTCCCACGGTCACACTCTCGCTGGCCCACTAAAATGACGGGCTCACACCAAATTCGCATTTATTATGTAAATGCGCTAAACAACAAACTAAGTACATCTAGAGATCAATAAGCATGCATGGCCACCTCTTTCAACTCCGCATTCTCTTTCTCTAATTCCTTTTTCTAGTCTTTCATCTCTTCTTCCTTTTCTTTTCCTCTTTTTTTTTTTTTTTTTTTTTTTTTTTAATCCTCCGCCTGAAGAAGTATGGTGCGAGTTATAACTCTAGTCCATACAAAGGGAGTAAAGGAAGTTGGCAGATTTGTTCTCTTCATAAATGTTTGGTCTGAA
>NC_061833.1:4260527-4263027 GCF_019202785.1 Penaeus chinensis
ATCATCTTCAGCATTGTTATTATCATCATCATCAGTACTGTTATCATCATTATCATCATTATCATCATTAGTATCATCATCATCATCAGTATTGTTAACATCATCATCAGTATTGTTATTATCATCATCATCATCAGTATTATCATCACCATCATCATCAGTATTGTTATCATCATCATCATCATCAGTACTGTTATCATCAGTATCATCATCAGTATTGTTATTATCATCATCATCAGTATTGTTATTAACATCATCATCATCATCATCAGTATTGTTATCATCATCACCATCATCATCAGTATTGTTATTAACATCGTCATCATCAGTATTGTTATCATCATTATCATCAGTATTGTTATCATCACCATCATCATCAGTATTGTTATCATCATCATTAGAGAAGACCAAGAAATTCGGGTCCTTCAAGCAAACGCACGCAGCAGGAGGGTCACCGAAGCGCCGCCATCTTCGACCAATCAGCGCCCATCCTGCCCGACCTTCCCTCACCCACTCCTGCTCCTCTCCCAAGCTCACTCCGGGCTACGCTCTCTGTCTCTCTCTATGTCTCTCTGTCTCCGTGTTTCTCTCTCTCATTCTCACTCACACACTCTCTCTCTCTCTCTCTTATTCCTATTCTCGATTGCCTATTCCCTCTCCACATGAGCTCCCATTCTCCTTCTCCTTCTCTCACTCAAACGTTCTGTGTATGTGGATGCATGTTTGTGTATAATTACCTATCCGCACACACTGACGCACACTCTGTCTTTTTCTTTCTCATATATATATATTTATATATATATAAATATATCATCTACATCATCATTTGGGAGCTAATGCCGGCAGGAGTGCATAGCCGCATCCACCCTTTGCTTCCACCTACGAGGGTCCCTCATGGTGAGCCGCCAGGCAGGGGCCCGGCCCATCTTTAACTTCTCACGACAGATTTGATCGAACTGCCCAAGCCACGACCTTCTCGGTCGTCCCACAGGCCTCCTCCACCCAGGGTTGTCGCGGACAGAGACAACCTGGTTGGCAGGTTCATCCAGCGGGAGTCGAGCCAAGTGGCTGTATAGCCTGAGTTGGTGGTCACGGATTGTGCAAGAAACAGGTCCTGTACCGGTCACACGGTGCAGCCGTTGGTTGGACACATGGTCCCACCAACTGTACCCCATGATCCGGCACAAGGATCTGTTACAAAAGGCATCAAGACGAGATTCCAAAGCACAGGATAGCATCCAAGTTTCACTACCATATAGTAAAACTGGCAGTATCAGGGCCTTGAAAAACCCGTAGCTTGGTCCTTCAGCACAGGTACCGGCATCTTCAAATACTCTTGTCGAAAGATTTCATTACCCCTGCTGTCAGGCCAATCTATCTAATGACATCCTGGTCTGACAGCCCAGAGTCGTGAACTGCACTACCGAGGTATATAAAACTCCCCGTGACCGATGTTTTCACGTGCCAACTGCAAAGGGTCTCCTAGTAGGCCCCCAAAATCCTGGATCTTGGTCTTGGTCCACGAGACCTCTAGCCCCAGAGGCTTCACTTCATTGCTAAATGCATCAAGAGCCGCCACTAAGGTTTCCAGAGATTCAGATAGAATGGCAACATCATCAGCAAAGTCAAGGTCTGTAACCTTGATATTGCCCAGAGTTTCTCCACAGTGACTTTGGACAGTAGCTCTACCTAGTATCCAATCCATACAAGTGTTGAAAAGTGTTGGTGCAAGAACACCTGAACTAACAGGGAAGAAGCTCGACAGGCCCCCACCACACTTTACAGCACTTCAGTGACTGTATACAGGTTTGCTATTAATCCAATAACCCTTGTTGGAATTCCTCTTAGCCTCAGGATCTCCCAGAGTGATTCGCGATGCACCGTATCAAATGCCTTCTTGAGGTCGATGTAAGCTGCGAGCACCACAGCGCTCTACAATGACTCGAAGCGCCAGGATGTGGTCTATTGTGGACTTACCAGGAGTGAATCCAGATTGCTCTGGCCTTTGGTAACTCAGCAGGTGGTCTCTGATATGTCTCAGTAGGATGTGTGCGAGTACCTTGGCTGGTATTCTGAGAAGTGTATTGCCTCGGTGATTGCTGCAGTCCCACCGATCCCCTTTCCCCTTCTAGAGAGGGATGACTACACCCCTCACCAAGTCAGGGGGAATGGTACCAGTCTGCCAGACGGCAGACAGGACTGCATGCAAGCCCCTTGCCATAGGTTCTCCATCAGCCTTTAACAATTCAGCTGGGATGCCACAAACACCTGCTGCTTTACCACTCTTCAGCTTGGAGATCGCCCCCCTCACTTCGGTCAGGGAGGGTGGATCCTCGCTGATGGGTGGGTCTGGCAGAGGAATCTCAACATTACCCGCATCCATGTTAACTGTTGGTGGATCAACCTGATACAACTGCGCAAAATACTCGGCCCAACGCACACGCACCCCATCAGGATCTGAGATTATCTGGCCACTTGCTAAGCGGAATGCAGTCGTCTG
>NC_061833.1:4265527-4270527 GCF_019202785.1 Penaeus chinensis
ACCTGGATGTCCTCAGCATTACAGAGTCACTTGTCATAGTCACACACACAGACGCTTACCTGCAATTAAATAAAAATAGTCAAATGACAGCAGTAGCAGATGGAGGGAGTGAATAGTAGGGAGGCAATAGGGGGAGAGAGGGGGAGGGGAGGGAGGGAGAAGGAGAGAGAGAGAGAGAGAGAGAGAGAGAGAGAGAGAGAGAGAGAGAGAGAGAGAGAGAGAGAGAGAGAGGGAGAGAGAGAGGGAGAGAGAGAGGGAGAGAGAGAGGAAGAAATGGGGAGAGACAGAGAGAAGAAAAGGAAAGATAGGGAGAAGAAAAGGAAAGAAAGAAAATGGGTGAAAGAGGAACAGAAAAAAAAATATGAAGAAAGAAAACATTATATAACATTAAATATACGATGTTCTTTTTTCCTAAAACTAAACACATGTGTTAGAACATCGACTTTTATTATAAATTTAGCGAGGTTAACGACAGCCAGGAGGATATAAAAAACAGATTCCGCACTATTTTCTTTCTCCTTTCTATTTCATCAACAAAGGCAGATTGGAGGACACTGACATATAAAGACAACCACAAAATCAAAAGTATCGAAAGATAATAAATACATTTATACACAGACATTTTTCCTGTCAAATACCTGCGGAATTTGACCAGTGCATGCATTATAGATTCTGATACCCATAATGATTACATTTCATAGTTACACGCACTTCCCCCCTTAAACGACTCCTAAAAAAAATATATAACTAAAGGCAAACCTGAATGCCACTCTCAGATAAACCCGAAATCAGTCTCAGATCTAAATAACAGGAAAAACACACTACGATGAACTGAGAAGAGGACCGCCGCTAGCAATGCACGTTTCGAACAAGACTGCACTCATCATCAGGCAACCAAAATCACACACGTGGGTCACATCCACATTAAAGTATTGGAATTCCTATTCGAAAAGGCGCCCATGAGCACGACTCTCACAGGATCAGCTGGAGAAGAGAACGTAACCCGACTCAGACGCGGAGGAAAAACAAACGATTATTTACACTCTTTCCCCTGACTTCGTGATCCATCTTCCGCCGTAGCATCTGCAGCTATTCTGAACTTTTATTTAGAGAAAATAAATGAAAAAAAAAGCGAATAAAAAAAAAAAAAAAGTTTTACGACTGCTGCATTAATTTCTGTTTCAGCGTGTATCCTGCTGGTTCTTAACTTACGTCTGCCTATTTTTCTTCGGCAAGTTTCGAAAACTTCTGAATCTATCAGTAAATTCTCGCCGATGCAAGAAAGAGACAAGGAAAGAGAGAGAGAGAGAGAGAGAGAGAGAGAGAGAGAGAGAGAGAGAGAGAGAGAGAGAGAGAGAGAGAGAGAGAGAGAGAGAGAGAAGGAAATAGATCGATACATAGATAAGATACAGTGATACATAGATAAGATAGAGTGACAGAAAAGGCGAGGAGGAGAGAGATAGAGAAGGGGGAGTGAGGGAGTGAGAGAGAAAGTGGGGAAGGGAGTGACGGAGGGAGAAAGTGGGGAAGGGAGTGAGGGAGGGGAGGAAAGGAGGGAGAGAGAATCGACTTTGTCATTTGTAGAGGTTAATATATTCGCTTCTCAATGCTTTTATCGATGCCCAGTCCATCAATCCATCGCGTCCTCCTTTGGTACAAGCGGAGCTAAGAAAAAGACTATCTTGGTTGGATTTCTCTTTTCATTTCAAGTAGAGAAAGATTAAGAATGAGAGAGAGAGAGAGAGAGAGAGAGAGAGAGAGAGAGAGAGAGAGAGAGAGAGAGAGAGAGAGAGAGAGAGAGAGAGAGAGAGAGAGAGAGAGAGAGAGAGAGAGAGAGAGAGAGAGAGAGAGAGAGAGAATGACAGAGACAAGCCAAAGATGCAGAGAGTCCTTTCTCTTTTCATTTCAAGTAGAGAAAGATTAAGAATGAGAGAGAGAGCGAGAGAGAGCGAGAGAGCGAGAGAGAGAGAGAGAGAGAGAGAGAGAGAGAGAGAGAGAGAGAGAGAGAGAGAGAGAGAGAGAGCGAGAGAGGGAGATAGAATGACAGAGACAAGCCAAAGATGCAGAGAGTCGGTGTGGGAAGGGGTGTGGGCGTGGGGTAAGGGTGACGAGAGAGATTGTCAGCCCATCACAGGGATTCCCGTAAATATGTCGGCTTTCCCGTGACCAAGTTCTTAAGACTCGGCTTTTTTTTCTCTCACTCTCCGGCGGCTTTCCCTTCTCCTCTCCTTTCCCTCTCCCTTCCTCTGTCACTGTCCCTTTCATGCACACTCTCTCTCTCTCTCTCTCTCTCTCTCTCTCTCTCTCTCTCCTCTCTCTTCTCTCTCTCTCTCTCTCTCTCTCTCTCTCTCTCTCTCTCTCTCCCTTTCTCTCTCTCTCTCTCTCTCTCCCTTTCTCTCTCTCTCTCTCCCTTTCTCTCTCTCTCTCTCCCTTTCTCTCTCTCGCTCTCCCTTTCTCTCTCTCTCTCTCTCTCTCTCTCTCTCTCTCTTCTCTCTCTCTCTCTCTCTCTCTCTCTCTCTCTCTCTCTCTCTCTCTCTCTCTCTCTCCTTTCTCTCTCTCTCTCTCTCTCTCTCTCCCTTTCTCTCTCTCTCTCTCCCTTTCTCTCTCTCTCTCTCCCTTTCTCTCTCTCTCTCTCCCTTTCTCTCTCTCTCTCTCCCTTTCTCTCTCTCTCTCCCTTTCTCTCTCTCTCTCTCCTTTCTCTCTCTCTCTCCCTCTCCCTCGCTTCGGAGGCAGCTGTTCGCAAGATTTCTTTGTTCTTCATGATTGGTGGTTCATTAGTTTGTTTTTTTCCTTGTCCCAATCTCCTCTCTTATGTCAGTTATTGCTGTGAATCTCGGATGTAATTTCGCCATCACAAATAAATGCCTGGAATTTAATTTCCTAGCGATTTTTTTTTTTATTTTCTTTCCTTTCTCTCTTTCTTTATCATTTCTGGTGGATTATCCCGAACATACTCGTTAAAAACTCTAGATGATTAACTCTTCCTCTCTTTCTCTCTCTCCGGGATCTAATCTATTCCATCTCTCTCCTCTATCTAATTCCACTTCTCGGATGTCTGTGTTTCTCCTCTTCGTCTCTCTCCTCTCTGTATTATCTCTCAATGCTATTTCTCTCCTCTCTCTAATTTCTCCCTCTTCACTGCTATCTATTTCATCTTTCCCAATTCTTTATACTCTCTCTTCTCAGTAATCTATTAAATATATCACTCAGCTCTATACTTCTCCTTTCTAATCTCTTTATCTACCCCTTCTTTCGTCTCCTCCACCTCTTCCCTTCTCCAAATCCTTCCCTTTCTCTTTCTCTCTCTCCCCCCCTCTCTCTCTCTCTCCCTCCCTCTCTCTCCTTCTCTCCCTTCCTCCCTCTCTCTCCTTCTCTCCCTTCCTCCCTCTCTCTCCTTCTCTCCCTTCCTCCCTCTCTCTCCTTCTCTCCCTTCCTCCCTCTCTCTCCTTCTCTCCCTTCCTCCCTCTCTCTCCTTCTCTCCCTTCCTCCCTCTCTCTCCTTCTCTCCCTTCCTCCCTCTCTCTCCTTCTCTCCCTTCCTCCCTCTCTCTCCTTCTCTCCCTTCCTCCCTCTCTCTCCTTCTCTCCCTTCCTCCCTCTCTCTCCTTCTCTCCCTTCCTCCCTCTCTCTCCTTCTCTCCCTTCCTCCCTCTCTCTCCTTCTCTCCCTTCGCTCCCTCTCTCTCCTGCTCTCCCTTCGCTCCCTCTCTCTCCTTCGCTCCCTCTCTCTCCTTCGCTCCCTCTCTCTCCTTCGCTCCCTCTCTCTCCTTCGCTCCCTCTCTCTCCTTCGCTCCCTCTCTCTCCTTCGCTCCCTCTCTCTCCTTCGCTCCCTCTCTCTCCTTCGCTCCCTCTCTCTCCTTCGCTCCCTCTCTCTCCTTCGCTCCCTCTCTCTCCTTCGCTCCCTCTCTCTCCTTCGCTCCCTCTCTCTCCTTCGCTCCCTCTCTCTCCTTCGCTCCCTCTCTCTCCTTCGCTCCCTCTCTCTCCTTCGCTCCCTCTCTCTCCTTCGCTCCCTCTCTCTCCTTCGCTCCCTCTCTCTCCTTCGCTCCCTCTCTCTCCTTCGCTCCCTCTCTCTCCTTCGCTCCCTCTCTCTCCTTCGCTCCCTCTCTCTCCTTCGCTCCCTCTCTCTCCTTCGCTCCCTCTCTCTCCTTCGCTCCCTCTCTCTCCTTCGCTCCCTCTCTCTCCTTCGCTCCCTCTCTCTCCTTCGCTCCCTCTCTCTCCTTCGCTCCCTCTCTCTCCTTCGCTCCCTCTCTCTCCTTCGCTCCCTCTCTCTCCTTCGCTCCCTCTCTCTCCTTCGCTCCCTCTCTCTCCTTCGCTCCCTCTCTCTCCTTCGCTCCCTCTCTCTCCTTCGCTCCCTCTCTCTCCTTCGCTCCCTCTCTCTCCTTCGCTCCCTCTCTCTCCTTCGCTCCCTCTCTCTCCTTCGCTCCCTCTCTCTCCTTCGCTCCCTCTCTCTCCTTCGCTCCCTCTCTCTCCTTCGCTCCCTCTCTCTCCTTCGCTCCCTCTCTCTCCTTCGCTCCCTCTCTCTCCTTCGCTCCCTCTCTCTCCTTCGCTCCCTCTCTCTCCTTCGCTCCCTCTCTCTCCTTCGCTCCCTCTCTCTCCTTCGCTCCCTCTCTCTCCTTCGCTCCCTCTCTCTCCTTCGCTCCCTCTCTCTCCTTCGCTCCCTCTCTCTCCTTCGCTCCCTCTCTCTCCTTCGCTCCCTCTCTCTCCTTCGCTCCCTCTCTCTCCTTCGCTCCCTCTCTCTCCTTCGCTCCCTCTCTCTCCTTCGCTCCCTCTCCCTCCCTCCCTCCCTCTCCCTCCCTCCCTCCCTCTCCCTCCCTCCCTCCCTCCCTCTCCCTCCCTCCCTCCCTCCCTCTCACTCCCTCCCTCCCTCTCTCTCCCTACCTCCCTCTCTCCCTACCTCCCTCCCTCCCTCTCCCTCCCTCCCTCCCTCCCTCCCTCTCCCTCCCTCTCCCTCTCTCCCTCCCTCTCCCTCTCTCCCTCCCTCCCTTCCTCCCTCTTCCTCTGATAT